>NC_074699.1:29324292-29624292 GCF_029448725.1 Salvelinus fontinalis
GCCCCCATCGCCCCCCATTCCTGAGGAGGGAGTCCTGTGTGAGGAGGCCTGGGCCCGTAACACATACACTAGCCCTGGGTTTCTCAACCTTCATTCCCTGAGATGTTTGTGACCAGTCCCTTAGATGGTTGGCTGACATCCGAATTAAAGTCAAGTTCTAAGGGGTTATCCAAGGTACTACTACTCCTTGGTACAGCCCCTGGTACAAAAACAGGTTGGGAAACTCTGGGTTACACTGGGGCCTGAGGCCTGTCAAGGTTTCAGCCTTCCAAACGAAGGCAGAGTCACAGTTAAAAGAGAAAAGCTGTGTCGTGTGGACGGGCAGATTGTGACCAGGCATGGAGCGGAATCTGTCTTCCTAATGAACACAGACCACTTGAAAGCCAAGTGGTTGACACACAGGGGAAAGGGGATGCTCAGACATAGCATTTCTGATGGAACCCCGGTCACAGAGGCATATGAATGGGTACAGAGTCAACCCTGTATAATGAGTTAAGACAGCCGGGTTTAACTGGGGTTTGCAGAGGAAATCTAGTGGTCGGGCAGGAATGAACTGAATATTATGTAAATTCTTGTGATTTTTTTGAGAAGTTTGATGAGTGTGTGGCAGGCAGGCCCAGTGAGACACTGAGTTCACAACAGTTTACTTCAGAGTTTCCCCACTCAGGCCCAGACATGACAAGATGGATGGTACATTTAGAAAAAAATGTCATGTTCATAAGTGAGTCAAGAGAGAAATGATCATATCATGGACCCCAGCAAGAACATTTCACTGATGCCAATGCAGCCCAAAGCCGTTTTGACTAAGCCGGTAGATATGTCTGGAAGCAAACTAGACAAACATGAACATTAACCACGTTATCATCCACAGTTTTTATGTGAGTAAAGTCATACCGTATAGAAAAAAATCACAGGAAGTGGAAACTGGAATTTCGGTACAATTTTATAAATGCAGACAGATAATTTGTTCGTTCGACATGTTGGGATCTGTTTGTGTCTGTAAAATGTATTATGCAACAAATGGCGGTGGAAACGCCTTGTGCAAATACTGATATAATAACCATCATATTGAAGTAAACTTGGAGTCACGTGATGATATGGTGTGTGGTCATCCCACTACGACTTGGAAAACCATGCAGTTTATTAGGCTACAGATAAAATAAGTTATGATGAACTTCACAGGTTGATGAAAGTGCACTATGATGAGCTTGATGCTCCTTTCCAATAAATATTGAGTGTCTTATTCTGGTGACATGATGATCTATGCTTGACTGTCGTTTGACAACAACAACAAAAATTCCATCTGGCCACTCTACCATAAAGGCCTGATTGGTGGAGTGCTGCAGAGATGTTTGTCCGTCTGGAAGGTTCTCCCATCTCCACAGAGAAACTCTGGAGCTCTGTCCGAGTCCCCATCAGGTTTTTGGTAACCTCCCTGTCCAAGGCCCTTTTCCCCCAATTGCTCAGTTTGGCCGGGCGGCCAGCTCTAGGAAGGAGTCTTGGTGGTTCCAAACTTCCATTTAAGAATGATGGAGGCCACTGTGTTCTTGGGGACCTCCAAACCTGCATAAATGTTTTGGTACTCTTCCCCAGATCTGTGCATCCTTCGACAATCCTTCGACCTCATGGCTTGGTTTTTTGCTCTGACATGCACTGTCAACTGTGTGTGTGTGTGTGTTGGGGGGGGGGGGGGGGACCACCGTGGAGGGGAAGAAAAATGTGTCTCAGTGGCTGTGTGGGTTTGCTGCCCGACACCATAACAACCCAGTGTAATTGTGCTAACCTCAACCACAGAGACATGGGAAAGCCTGCAGACTGCCAGGACACACTGAGCTATATGGTTAACTCACTCTGCTTGCACGGTTAGGCAGACCAGACAGAATCATTTTCATGCATGGCCATCATCTAAAGGATATTTTGCAGCCTGTGGCAGTCCTTACCACGCTTGTCTGGGAGACATGGCAGGAAAAACTAGAAAACTAGCTAAAACTCCATCACCACCACACACATCTCGTCTGGAGCCAAAAATCAAATGAGACAACTTCTATTGCTGTGGTATAACCTTGACAGTACACAGATCATATGCTTCGGACTTAAACCAGATCTGCAGACTGGGGGTTTCTCGTGTGTGTGTGTGTGTGTGTGTGTGTGTGTGTGTGTGTGTGTGTGTGTGTGTGTGTGTGTGTGTGTGTGTGTGTGTGTGTGTGTGTGTGTGTGTGTGTGTGTGTGTGTGTGTGTGTGTGTGTGTGTGTGTGTGTGTGTGGAGGATATTGACACAGAGGATATTGGTAGAGCGGTGCGATTCTAAGGACATTCGGTATGGTGGATGGTTGTGAAGATGATGGATGACTAACCACCCTATTTCGTCCCTTCACTATATCGGCATCGAACACATCACCCTCCCTAGGAGAGGGGGTGACCTTGACAATTTATTCTGGATCTTTGATTTAAAGGCCCTCGCTCCCTTCAGTCTCAACATAAAGTTTGATCTGAAGCCATTCCTGTGATTGTGTTTTTGTTATCCATTGTAAATAAAGTGTTTGTAGGCCTATATGATGTAGCCTAATTGTATCTATGATCGTATGTAATCCATTCATGCTTTTTTATATGTTCTATTGATATTTGAAAATCGACCAATGAAATCATGCCACACCCGGCCATGATTACAGACACCTGTGTGTGTTCTTTGAAACTGTATCAATTAGTGACCCGCAGTGTTCGTCATTAAACCCTGATGGAGACAGCTTGGCTGTCGAAACGTTGCTATTAAATTATTGCATCTGAGCTCCTAGAGCAGCGTTCCCCAAACGTGGTCCTGGGAACCCCAAGGGGTACACGTTTTGTTTTTTGCCGTAACACTCCACAGCTGATTCCAATGATCAAGGCCTTATGATTAGTTGATTATTTGAATCAGCTGTGTAGTGCTGAGGCTAAAACCAAAATGTGCACCCCTTGGGGTTCCCAGGACCACGTTTTGGAAAGCCTGTCCTGGAGTGTGTGGCTCTCATTTTCTATTTAAAGGATGGGACACTCTTACCTGAGACAGGTGCCATCCGTGCCCCTTGCTGTAATACAGGGGTACTCCACTGTCACTACCTTGTTTTCCGGACACTCCTCCCTTTACAAAGCCACGAGAAAGGAGACAAGAGAGATAAGTGTATTGGTAACAATGTTGTTACTATAGTAATAGGAGTCGTATTAAAGAGAAAGTCACTCAATTAAATGGCAGTTATTTCATAATTCCCTTTCAAAGCAGCCAGAGTTCCCAAGCATTATGGCTACTGTAGTACATCATGCTACAATACATAATCACAATTCTATGGCAGCAACTATTTTATGTGAAGCAGTAAGAATATTTCAAAATGAAAGTTATAAAGAAAATTGATTGTGCCATGCAGTGGCCAGCACATGATTGCATTCTTTGTAAGAAAAACGTTTGTTTAATAACCCTGCAAAGAGGTGCATTTATCATAATGCTTTGGATGATTTGCAAAAACAAAAATGTGCACCCCCTCTGGGTCCCCAGGACCAGGATTAAGAAACACAATAACTCGTTTGAAAATACAGATGTCTATCATTTTCTTGGAAAAATAAACTGAAATAATAATATCATGAAATGGTTTACAACTGGAATGCTGAACTAAGAGGTAATAGCACGGAATTCAATGATCATTTCTGACAAAAATGAGATGCTTCAAAGTTCTTCTGGTCTGTACTTTGCCCACTTCATTCAAACTATTGTATGTAGGCTATGAACTCCCTCTCCCTGGTCCAGACCTCTCTATGTGCACCTTAATAGCCTATGTCACGTTATGGGCCGAATTTACAGATGGCATGCAACTGAGTGATTCCGACAACTACTCCTCTGTATTTGCGTGATCTCATTCAATATTCCAATATCCAATATCCCGTCAAAATATCCCGTCAATATCACATCACAACCGCCTTTTACTTGCGGACGCACGGATCATTGGGTAGGTAGGCATGATGATTGGAGCAACGTGGTGGTCTTTCTTTGACTGATTGTCGACGTTTTTCACAAGCAAAGTATTGTTTTTATTGTCTTTCACACATCACACATACATATTAAATTCAGCTACTTTTCGGTCTAAATAGCACATTCATCACCATGTCCAACCGGATAGCAAGTTACCGGACAGTTTTATTAATTCCCTACCAATCCTTCATTTGAATTTACATGCACTTTTCTTAAACTTTGATCAAGTGTATATTTTACTTCTTCTTCTGATAGGAAATAACAGACTGATATCTACAACGTTCCCTCACAAATGCGCGGACTACCAACTTACCCTGAAGTGAGCACTGCAAATCTTGTTTTTATTAAAGAACTGGCACCACAATCCCAAATAAAAACAACGCAGATGGCACCAAATGGTAAGAGTGTTGCAGCGCAAAGCTGACCCATGTCCATGGCGAGCTCCGTGACAGCCTTGTTTATATTTTCTTGATGCCTCGAGAACGAAGACGCTGCACTTTATCAATGTCGCACATGTACTGATTTAAAGCTAACAGAAATCATAATTATACTCAGAAGTCAAACACGTGAGACGATGTACATTAATTACTGCACTCAAAACTTCCTCGCAGTACTGTAGTGCGCCAGAGTCCTGTCCCAACTGTTGCGCACTAAATCAGACCCCCTCTAGCGATTCTGGACGGGTTTATAGACATGCGCCGTGATGAGCGCGACTCCTCTCACTAATCCCCAGCGGAATTACATTACTGTATTCCTGTTTTTAAGAAACTGACTTTGACGAAAAGGAAACATTTAAGACACAGCTGAAAATACCTCTGTCGTCCTCTTGACGAGCGAACTCTCAACCAGAATAATTTCTCTAATTCCACATGCGTATTTCTCTCATCTTCTCCTCCCTACACATTAGTGTATTGATTTAATTTGATTTAGGAAATACATATGTGGGGGAAGAGGTCAATTTTCAATGTAAAGAGCAGAACCAATTTAGAGGAAATCGTTTGACTGATTGTTTCTTATTCTCCTCACCCTCTCTTTCATCAAGGACAAGCCGTAGCATAACACGTTTACTGATTGCTGAAATTAACTTTTCCGTTTAAATTCACCCTATACATTTTTGATATAGGCCCACTCTTTAATCAATGTCCAGAAGATTATTGTTTTGACTTTCTACTAATGTTCATCTACATGTCATATGCACTAGTGGCGTACTGAAGTAATATGAAGTCCAATAAAGTCTTAAAACATATTTTTTAAATCATAATCGAGAAAAATACAAGCCTGTATTTCTAAAATATTTTTGTAATTCTAAATCAAAGCTGAAATAACAAGATATCTCTTCAGTTGCTCAGTCCCTAAAGATGCCACTGTTTTCCTAATTAGATTGTATTGCTTTAAATTCAATCTTCCTAAAACAGAGAAGCTGTTGTCACTGAAGGAACTTTGCAGGGGACATCTTTAATATGTTTACACAACACAAGCTACTTTATTATTTTCAGATTCAGTGAGAAAAATGTGATATAATAACACATTTAAATGACTAGTAGACACATTTGATTGCTCATTAAGTAAATCATCAACTGTTGATATTCCCTTGACAAATCATTTAGGAGATGCAATGCAATATTACCATATTTGTCTGCATGAGGGAAAATGAAACATTTTGTGCTTCATCATTTTTTTGTGCTGCAGTGCTAGGATTGTTCTGGAATCTGGACAGTTTGCAAGGAGAGTGACTTGCATAGTTGAGCTCTGTCTCTGAAGAGGGTTATGGTTACCACACTGATAGGGCAAAGCAGACCACCAGTCACCCCAGTGGTCAGGCTAAATTGCCAATGGTCAGTCAGTGTAGTGGTGATGTTATGTAATGCTGTGTTCAGTTGACTTCTGTCCAGCCTCTCTGTATCTTTTCCTCTAGTGGATTTGTTGGCCACCAGTCAATTGCAACAGATGTTTTTATTCAACACAAACAAATCTGTCCTTCAGACTCCACTCCCACTTGCCCAACGCACCGAATGTAACTGCTTCCCTAGTCTCCTTTTGTTACGTTCCCACTAGAATCAAATAAATGTATAAAGTATATAAAAAGCATTATTAAAGAACCACAGAGAAAAGTGATGGTAGAAACTCCAGTTTCTAGTTCATTATGATGACCACAGAGCCCATGCTTACTCATGTTCCCACGGAATGGAGCTGTTGATTTTTTTATTTACTTTAGTTTTGGGTTTTATTTGGTGTTTGCCTATCTGCATATATTGAAACCAGTATAAATGTGTTTTTCATTGCAGGCTGGGGCCACATACTGCACATGTAACGGATGTGAAATGGCTAGCTAGTTAGCGGGTGCGCGCTAGTAGCATTTCAATCAGTTACGTCACTTGCTCTGAGACTTAAGTAGTGTTGCCCCTTGCTTTGCAAGGGCCTCGGCCTTTGTGGAGCGATGGGTAACGACCGTGCTTCGTGGGCAACCGTTGTTGATGTGTGCAGAGGGTCCCTGGTTCGCGCCCGGGTCGGGGCGAGGGGACGGTTTAAAGTTATACTGTTACATTGATGCTGTTGACCCGGATCACTGGTTGCTGCGGAAAAAGGAGGAGGTTGAAAGGGGGGTGAGTGTAACGGATGTGAAATGGCTAGCTAGTTAGCGGGTGCGCGCTAGTAGCATTTCAATCAGTTACGTCACTTGCTCTGAGACTTAAGTAGTGTTGCCCCTTGCTTTGCAAGGGCCGTGGCTTTTGTGGAGCGATGGGTAACGCTGCTTCGTGGGTGACTGTTGTTGATGTGTGCAGAGGGTCCCTGGTTCGCGCCCGGGTCGGGGCGAGGGGACGGTTTAAAGTTATACTGTTACACACACAGCAGTGGTTTTAGTTACTGTCATATTTTCTGGGTGAAACAGTCCAGTCCTGAAATGTACTGTCTGCAGTAAGAGATAATACTTTGACAATATCCCAGCTAGACTCTCTGTTTCTTTAGTAATGGTTCTCTGACTGTTGTAAGGACTGTATGTCTTCCCTGGTCCTCTAGTCCATGGTTCCACATCACCAGAAAAAGAACACTGCCAAACACCCTCTCTGGATCAAGTGGGGAAATACATCATATTATTGAGATGGGCATGGAAAAAGGAAACCGCTTTCCACATTCCCTTTAGACAGCTATTTCACTCATCTATTTGATGTATACTTGTTTCTGCCATTTATACACTGCTATATCAACAGCTCCATCCAGAATTGTCATGGGATGAAATACAGCAGTTGAGATGTGTGACGTAAGCAGGGCCTGGGCTGGAGGCTGGTCCCCCCTTTGTCTTGTATTGGTTGCAGTAACACATAGCAGTCTGTTTATCTATTTGTGTTGTGTCTGTGTCACCTTAGAAACCCTGGATGAAAGTTTTCTCATGACTCCATTAAAGCAGTAAACGCCTGACAGATCCGACACAATATCACAGAGGTGATTTATCACATCTGGATGTTAAAAATAAATAAATAATGGAAATATGGAAATATGCTTTTCTCACATATTAAGAGTTCCTTATGTAAACTACTGGGCGATTAGTTGTAGGCGTTGGCAAAAAAAAATGTACCTGGTCAAACTTTGGACAAATGTTTGGCTTTTGTTTTCAGAGAAATCTGTGTTTTATAAGACTGTCTGTCTGTACTGTACAGAAGCAATAAGAATGTCCCAACCTCTCAAACTGAGCTGACTCTGACAGCAGATAGATTTTTACATTGTTCTTTGTTACATTTATGCATGACCTGAGGTTGCGGTACCATACGTACTTCATTTCTCATGCGTCCTTTACAGCAGGGTTTTCCAAACTCAGTCGTAAGGGACCCCTTCTGTGCACATTTTGTTTTTTGTCTTAGCACTACACAGCTGATTCAAATAACCAACTCATCATCAGGCTTTGATTATTTGAATCAGCTGTGTAATACTAGGGCAAAAACCAAAATGTGCACAATGGGGTGGCCCTAGGACTGAGTTTGGGAAATCCTTGTCACGTTCGCTGTCTTCAAACTCCCTATCATAAATGAGCCAAGGCGTGCATGTAATTCCACATCTTTAATCGAAGTGAAACCTTTCACAAAAAAACAGGTAAACAGAATCAGAACGTGACGCAACCGGGGCGCACACAAACACTCACAGAAAATAAATAATTACCCACAAACACAGGTGGGAAAAAGGCTGCCTAAGTATGATTCCCAATCAGAGACAACGATAGACAGCTGCCTCTGATTGGGAACCATACCCGGCCAACAAAGAAATAGAAAAGTAGAATGCCTCCCCAAATCACACCCTGACCTAACCAAAGAAAGAAATAAAAAGGCTCTCTAAGGTCAGTGCATGACAATCCTTGTAATAGCTGTCGCTCTCCTCATCCTCAGATGAGGTGAGGAGAGAAGGATCTTCGGACCAAAATGCGGAGTCAGGGAAATAAGCCATTTTTATTACAAATACGACGTAGACTAAACAAAACAAAAACACTTTCAAAACTTACAAAATAACAAAACGACGTTGACGCAACCTGAACATAAACTCACGAACAGGAACGTACATCAAAACGAACGAACAGCCAAACAGCTCCAAAAGTGAATACATCGAACATAACGAAGACATCACAGGAGACAATCACCCACAAACAAACAGTGAGAAATGCCCTACCTAAATATGACTCTTGATTAGAGGAAAATGCAAACCACCTGCCTCTAATCAAGAGCCATACCAGGCAAACCGAAACCAACATAGAAACAGATAACATAGACTGCCCACCCAAAACACATGCCCTGACCAAAAACACATAAAAACTAACATAAATAGGTCAGGACTGTTACAGTACCCCCCCCCAAGGTGCGAACGCCGGGCGCACCAGCACAAAGTCCAGGGGAGGGTCCGGGTGGGCAGTTGACCACGGTGGTGGCTCAGGCTCCGGGCGCGGTTCCCACCCCACCATAATCCATCCTAACTTCCTCCCACAAAGAATGTCCACCCTCTCTTTTCCCCCACACAATTCTCTTAATAATATATTTAATAAGGATAACACCGGGACAGAGAGATAAATCAAGATAGAGGGATAGATAAGACTATAGAGATAGATGAAGATAGAGAGGGAGATTAGGATAGAGGGGCAACTCCGGACTGAAAGGCAGCTCCGGACAGAGAGACAGCTCTGGACTGATGGGCAGTTCTGGGTATCCAGCCTTTTCAGGCTGAAGGGCAGCTCATGGCTGACTGACGACTCTCGATGCTCATGGCTGGCTGACGGCTCTCGACGCTCATGGCTGGCTGACGGCTCTCATGGCAGGCTGACGGCTCTCGACGCTCATGGCAGGCTGACGGCTCTCGACGCTCATGGCAGGCTGACGGCTCACGACGCTCATGGCGCTCTGACGGCTCTCGACGCTCATGGCGCTCTGACGGCTCTGGCTGCTCATGGCTCTCTGACGGCTCTGGCTGCTCATGGCTCTCTGGCGGCTCTGGCTGCTCATGGCTCGCTGGCGGCTCTGGCTGCTCATGGCTCGCTGGCGGCTCTGGCAGATCCTGTCTGGTTGGCGGCTCTGGCAGATCCTGTCTGGTTGGCGGCTCTGGCAGATCCTGTCTGGTTGGCGGCTCTGGCAGATCCTGTCTGGTTGGCGGCTCTGGCAGATCCTGTCTGGTTGGCGGCTCTGGCAGATCCTGTCTGGTTGGCGGCTCTGGCAGATCCTGTCTGGTTGGCGGCTCTGGCAGATCCTGTCTGGTTGGCGGCTCTGGCAGATCCTGTCTGGTTGGCGGCTCTGGCAGATCCTGTCTGGTTGGCGGCTCTGGCAGATCCTGTCTGGTTGGCGGCTCTGGCGGCTCCTGTCTGGCTGACGGCTCTAGCGGCTCCTGTCTGGCTGACGGCTCTAGCGGCTCCTGTCTGGCTGACGGCTCTGTAGGCTCATGGTAGACGGGCGGCTTTGCAGGCTCATGGCAGACGGGCGGCTTTGCAGGCTCCTGGCAGACGGATGGCTCAGATGGCGCTGGGGAGACGGATGGCTCAGATGGCGCTGGGGAGACGGATGGCTCAGATGGCGCTGGGGAGACGGATGGCTCAGATGGCGCTGGGGAGACGGATGGCTCAGATGGCGCTGGGGAGACGGATGGCTCAGATGGCGCTGGGGAGACGGATGGCTCAGATGGCGCTGGGGAGACGGATGGCTCAGATGGCGCTGGGGAGACAGATGGCTCAGATGGCGCTGGGGAGACGGATGGCTCTGGCCGGATATGGCGCACTGTAGACCTGGTGCGTGGTGCCGGAACTGGAGGCACCGTGCTAATGACAAGCACCTTCCTACTAGTGCGGGGAGCAGGGACAGGGCACACTGTATTCTCAAAGCCTACTCTATCCCTGATGCGTGGTACCGGCACTGGTGACACCGGGCTGAGGACAAGCACATCAGGATTAGTAGGGGGAGAAGATACAGTGGGTTCAGGGCTCTGGAGACGCACAGGTAGCTTAGTGCGTGGACCCGGAACTGGAGGCACCGGGCTAGATACACGCACTACAGGGAGAGTGCGTGGAGGAGGAACAGGGCTCAGGATACGCACTGGTAGCCTAGTGCGTAGTGTAGGCACTGTAGGTACTAGGCTGGGGCGGGGAGGTGGTGCCGGAAATACCGGACCGTGGAGGCGTACTGGCTCTCTTGAGCATTGAGCCTGCCCGACCTTACCTGGTTGAATGCTCCCGGTTGCCCGACCAGTGCGGGGAGGTGGAATAACCCGCACCGGGCTATGTAGGCGAACCGGGGAAACCATGCGTAAGGCAGGTGCCATGTATGCCGGCCCGAGGAGACGCACTGGAGACCAGACGCGTTGAGCCGGCCTCATGACACCTGGCTCAATACCCAATCTAGCCCTCCCAGTGCGGGGAGGTGGAATAACCCGCACCGGGCTATGCACTCGTACAGGAGACACCGTGCGCTCTACTGCGTAACACGGCGCCTGCCCGTACTCCCGCTCTCCACGGTAAGCCTGGGAAGTGGGCGCAGGTCTCCTACCTGCCCTTGGCCCACTACCCTTTAGCCCCCCCCCAAGAAATTTTTGGGAGTTACTCACGGGCTTTTTCGGCTTCCGTGCCAGACGCGTTCCCTCATAGCTCCGGTTCCTCTCTCCGGTAGCCTCCGCTCTCCTCAGTGCCTCCAGCTGTTCCCATGGGAGGCGATCTCTACCCGCTAGGATCTCCTCCCATGTGTAGACACCCTTTCCATCCAGAACATCGTCCCATGTCCATTGCTCCTTCTTCTGTCCCTTACTCCGTTTATTTTTCCCATACCGCTTGGTCACATTTTGTTGGTGGGTGATTCTGTAATAGCTGTCGCTCTCCTCATCCTCAGATGAGGTGAGGAGAGAAGGATCTTCGGACCAAAATGCGGAGTCAGGGAAATAAGCCATTTTTATTACAAATACGACGTAGACTAAACAAAACAAAAACACTTTCAAAACTTACAAAATAACAAAACGACGTTGACGCAACCTGAACATAAACTCACATCAACAAACGTAAACTCACGAACAGGAACGTACATCAAAACGAACGAACAGCCAAACAGCTCCAAAAGTGAATACATCGAACATAACGAAGACATCACAGGAGACAATCACCCACAAACAAACAGTGAGAAATGCCCTACCTAAATATGACTCTTGATTAGAGGAAAATGCAAACCACCTGCCTCTAATCAAGAGCCATACCAGGCAAACCGAAACCAACATAGAAACAGATAACATAGACTGCCCACCCAAAACACATGCCCTGACCAAAAACACATAAAAACTAACATAAATAGGTCAGGACTGTTACAATCCTGCTTTACAGCACTGGGAAAAGGCAAGGACTTGTAAAGGAACAGGGGCATCAACTCCAGTTGTTAAATTAAATTCAAACTGCAAAAACTCTGATTCCTAATTGTGTTGATTTTCTGTTTCTAATAATGTCCAGAGGGTTGATCCTGCTGCCAGTGGAACTGATTTCTTTAGTACGATTTACAGATGTACAGACTTTTCCTACCTCGTCCTGCTGTTTTTCAGCCCCATGACTCTCAGCTGTGTCTCCAGGCCTTTGCTCCTAACAGTGATTTATTGACACGTCTCCTCTGCACGTGTATGGAGTTTGATAGGGGTCCTAAACTCCTTTCCATGCAGCCAAAAACCTGTTCATGTGATGAAATGCATGTTGTTCTTGGTGTACTAGAAGAGGAATAACACTAAGTCACTCTGCTGTTGGTCCCTGTTACGGTTTTGGGTACACTGTGATCTGGATGTGGTTATCTTCTAGAAATGTCCATGCTATCATAAAAGAGAGAGGGTCTAATGGTTCACTTAGATGACCCACACCATACCACCCTTTTGGTACGACTGGGGCTCCACCAGCTCTCTCTCTCTCTGTGTTTGTGTGCGCGTGCTTGTGTGTGTGTTTGTGTGTGCGTGTGTGCCATGTACCTCCATGTTCCTCTGATTTATTAGATGTTGGAGGCTTTCAACTTTTGAGGAGGCTGGAGAGGACGGTTCCCTGCTCCCACAGGTGCTCCCAGCAGCCAGCAGCCAGCCCAGAGACAGAATAGAACAGAGCCGAGCCTCCCAGCAGGCGGTGGAAGAGCTTTGACACGATTAAGACCTCATCTGGAACCCAAGCACCTTGCCTGGCCATCTGCTGGTGTGGATCATGGTCGATCCTACACTCAGGCCCAGGCAGCAGGATGTAGAGAATATACATACTGTAACAGACTGGAAGTGGTTATTAAGAGCAGGGAGTGGACTACACATCAATTTGAATGAGGTGATTAAAACAAGCGACTCAGAGAAGAGTAGGGAGACTTGAGAGGGAGACTGGGAGAGGAACCGGTGCTGAACCTACAGTACAGTAGCACCGTGGCCTGGGTGACTGCCTGGCCGGTTGGCTGGTTGGTGCTGAGGTCTCACTTTGTGTGTGTGCAGTGATCAGTGGGGTTTAATAGAGCAGTGAGACGGCTATGTCTGGAATGCCTCTCGACACGGCCGTGACCCCCCAGGGACGACCAGGAGATTACTGTTCTCTACTTCTCCTCTGGTTCCTACCTCAGACTGGGAGAGAGAGAGAGCCTCAGAATTGGAGATGGACCAGCCACTGACTTCACACACTTACAGTAACTCACTGGTTACTATAGAGAAGGGCTGTGGAGCACTAAACCAGGAGTATGGGGATGGAGTATACTACGTTCTTATGTCCACACTAGCAAACCACTTAGAATGTATTGGGCATTCCTTCTAAGTACTCTGGTCGTGTGGATATTGGGACGTGCAGTATGATGGGACACATTGCTCAGACACTATAGATAAGACAGAAAACAATAGCAAGTAATTGAAACCAGATCTGAAAAACTATTTCCCAGAGTTTAAAGAGCAAAGCGAGAGCAGACAAAAGGCAGGGAGGCAATACTGGAACCCCCCCCTTCACTTCAAACTACTTCTGGCCTATGTCCCTGGTGGAGCTGTGAATTAAGTACCTCTGAAAAGATCATGTGAACCTCTTGTCAATTAATCAGACCTCAGTGTGATGTGCTGTACCTACTGGGACAAACATTCCCATAGCCACAGGGGTGGTGGTGGTGGCGGAGCAGGACTTTAAGTAGTGGGACACACACTATGACAGAGAAGGAGAGAATTCATCATGTCATTTGCATTAAAGGAAATCGTTCAGCATCCTTACTCAGTTTTGAGGTGACAGTCCCAGAGGGAATGGAAGTGTGTGTTAGTGTGTGTGTGGTGCCATTTCTCTCCCTGAAACAGAGGCAGTTTAGCGGCTAGCTTGAAGCCAAGTCCTGCTCGTTCCTCTTTAATTCAATGAAGGAGAGGAGCAGGGAGTATCCTTCTCCACATGACCATAGCCTAATCAGATATACCATACAATCTCTGCCCCCCCCCCCCCCTCTTGTTGCAACAGGAAGGACATATACAGACAATCAACCACTCTAGCTCTGTGATCAATGTTGACATTATCAAATGACCTTAATGAAACAAGCCCTGCAGCTACCTTTCCCTCTGCGATACCAGCTCAGCCTATCAGATATACCCTCTGTGCTCCTAACATTGTTGAACCAGAGAAATTTGTGGTCAATAAAGTAAATTTATTTATGTAGCTACTAAGGGCCCCAGTGGCCTACAGGTCATGTGTTGAAGGTCTGAAAGGGGCATAGAGGCCTTGACTTAGTTATGTGCCCAGTGATACCAAACAAATTGGACCGCAGGCTACAAATAAACCCTAGAGTCTTTAACAGCAGACGTATTATATAGGAAGAGGAGGTAATCTTGAAATGGGTGAGAAGCGGTTGTTTTAAACTGTAAATGTACTGGTAAGCAGAAGCAGATGGTGACAGTGAGCGAAACCCCCTCAGAAAGGAGGCCTAAATTCCCTCTGTGTAAATGTTTGGTTTTACTATTTCGTTCTTGTAAAGTACCCATTTGGAATTTGAGTAGGTCTTGATTGTGGAAGCAGTGGTAGTGTATAAGAAGCTATATCACAATAGGGGTTGTCGTTAGTTTTGAACTATCTGGCTAATAGTCCTGCACTTTAAGCATTAAACCACGTTAGCATGGGACCAAATTACTTGGGATTCCACAATATGGTTTTCTCAATGATTATGGGTTCTGTGTGTGTGGTTTAGTTGTAGGGCGTGCTGAAGCATTCAAGTCTCAGCAGTGAGAACTGTTGATGTTCGTCTTTCTCCACTCCAGTGAATGACTGATCACAGTCCCGCTTTGAAAGATCCAGATTAAGAACAAATACCCTCTGGTCTGAAATGACATGTTTGCGAAAATCAGGAACGAAGATCAGGGAGAAGACAAACAAAAGATCTGGCATGGCTCTGTCAGAGATGTCATTCCCACATGTGGAGTTGGAGTTAGGATGTACTGCAGCTTGGGCTCACATAAACAACCATGTTTAGTTTTCCTTATGACAGCCGGCTGTGTGGTATTCTGCTCTCCTCCAGGCAGTGCATGTGGAAATATCTAGTCTGTATGGTCTGGTCCCAGAGCAGGTCCCAGACACAGTGAACACCACCCTGAGTGTGGAGGAGATAGGGGACAAGGGTTTGATATGAGCTGTGGGGGTGCTCTTCTGTCCCTTAGGACACCAGAACAAGCTCTGATGGCAGCTCCCCAGTGTCAAGGCTCACAATCTCTCTTCCCCTCTCCTCCTATGGTCATTGCTCTCTTCCTGTTAAACCAGCCTTTGCTGGCTGGCTGTGCATCACATTCTGGGCTGGATCTCTGCCCCTTAACGACATCACTGTCACATAATATGACTCTCATATGTTAACTCTCTGTGTTTGGTCTCATTTATTTATTTTGTCTGGCATGGGAACAAAGCTGAAGTGACGCACTGGGAGAGTTGAAGAGAGGCTTTGGAGTACTTGCAAAAGGAGTCAGTGCCAGAGACACACAGAACTGAGAGTCTATAATGGTTGTTATGGGATACAATCATTCCTGTGTGTGGTAACTATGGTCTTGGTTTAGCAAGGGCAACAGTACTTGTACGCTTGGCTAACCAGCTAGTGATACTACATCTGGTACATGTGTAGGACACAGCAACATGCTGGGAGGGGAGAACCACAGCAGAAGCACAGAACCGGGTCTGGCTCTTATCACCCAGAAGGCAGGGTGATGACACTGATAAAGAGTGATGAGAACCAGCAGAGGCATCATGCCCATAGTGAGCACATGTGCCCTCATATTTGTCCTGTTAAAAATGTGTTGTTTCTCTGTAATACTAGCTAGCTAGCTAGCTAGCAATTTTATTACGTTTGCTTTGGCTATCCCAGATAGGCTCCCAACCTCGAATACAGCTACCTGGACCAAGAAGCGATTTCAGGATTTCAATCAAGCTAGACTAGCTAGCTTGTTTAATGTCTAACTATCTTAGCTGACAAGCCTGCTTGCAAGGTTGGTAGACTTTAGAAAAGCAAGCAATTACATTTACTGAACAAGACTCATATCCTTTTCAATCTTTTACCCAGATTTTAGCAGCGATGCAGAGAAGCATATTTTGTTTTTATAAATAAACCACCAGTCAGGAGAACACAAAAAGCTCAAGATGTATGTTTAGATTTGCAGAAAATATACATATTTACATATTATTAAGCGTAATGATTATGGCTCTAGATTGCAGGAAAAAGCTGTTTCTATCAGAACTCAAGATAAGAACCAGATGCAGACAGTTCAAATCACAGATGTTTATTAACAAAACAGGGGGCAGGCAGACAACAGGTGAAGAGCAGGCAGAGATCGGTAATCCAGTGCAGAGTCAGAAAGGTACAGAACGGCAGGCAGGCTCAGGGTCAGGGCAGGCAGAGTGGGCAAAACTACAAAAACAGGGGCTAGGGAGAAACACACTGGTAGGCTTGAAGAGCAGGCAGAGATCGATAATCCAGGGCAGAGTCAGAAAGGTACAGAACAGCAGGCTTCCAGGAAGACCCAATTGATTGTATTACTGACTTTCACTCAGATATTATATGAACATGGCATAAGTCATGGCAAAATGTGTAGAAAATGTGCTTTAAAACAGCAACATTTTCTCAACACCCCATGGAAAAATGTGAGGAGTTGCAGGAAATATACTTTTAAACTGCAAATTTCTCTCCGCCACCAAAATGTGTTGCCTGCAAGGTGTGTGGGGTGGGGGGGAGGGGGAGCAAACCAAATCTTGCTTAAGACCCCCAAAAGGCTAGGGCTGGCCCTGACTAGCCCATATGGGTGGCCACATGTATGTAAGTCACAGTCTTTACAAACAGTTTCCTTTCAAGTTGATGCAGCATAAATGTAATTAACAGTTTAATTCAACTGTTCCCACACCTCGTGTACCTGCTCATCACCAGTCTTCACTCCCCTTCCTGTTATGTCACAAGAATGATCTGAGTCAATTAGTGACTTTTCACACAGGTGTAATTGGCTCAGGGCAAGATGTAGATTGAAGAGCAGATTGAAAACCCTCAACCACCTTATTTGTGGTTCTTTCATTGAGGAAAATGGAGAGGGAGGAGAGCAAACCAGAGATAGAGAGACTAATGAACTTCTTGTGGTGGAGGAGGAGAGAGAAAGGGTAAAGAGGGAAGAGGGGATGAGGAGGAGGAGTGAGAGGGGAGGAGAAGGACACTGGGTGGCAGAGGAGAGAGACTAAGTTATTGGGGAGGAG
Organism: Salvelinus fontinalis; assembly: GCF_029448725.1. NCBI lineage: Eukaryota > Metazoa > Chordata > Actinopteri > Salmoniformes > Salmonidae > Salvelinus > Salvelinus fontinalis. The sequence goes on from NC_074699.1 coordinate 29,341,464, forward strand.
GAGAGGAAAGATGAAGAGGAGAGAAAGGGAAGTAGAAGAGAGGGAGGAAGACTGGCACAGAGCCATTTGTCAGAGCTGGTAAACAGGAAGTGGTGGATAGAATGCTCAGTGTTGAGTGTTGTGGCTTAAGAGTTGGCAGACACCCTTATTGACAGTGTTACTCAGGACAATCCAGGACACCAAGAAACAACCTTCCAGGATTTGAAACATTCCTGTTCAAATTCCTCCTTTTACAGTTGTCAAAAGCCTCATTCTCAACTCATATAATTCTCCTCATCAAAGGCAAAACATGTACTTCATTTGACAGAGAGTAACGCCTAACTGAACGTGGCTTTGGATAAGAGCGTCTGCTAAATGTCTAAAATGTAAATGCTGCATGAGTCAAACTGGTTATTTTCAAACCTCAACCAACCTTCTACTGGTAGACTGTAGATGAGGTGTGGAGCCTGGTGGTCTCAGAGTCAGGTCTGTCAGTGAGGATGAAAGTCACTTCACATCCCCCCAAAACAGCAGATTTCTCCACGATTAAATAAAACAGTTGAACGGAAAAAATATATATTCAGCACAGAAAAAAGCCTGTAATGCCCAATTACTGGAGCAACAAGAGAGATAACTACAATAGAATCACGTTTGTCTCATGTGTTTTTGTTTAAGCCTGCCCAGCTCTTTGTTTACATGGAGAGGCACTCTGAACTGGGTTGGTCTGGAACAATTCTGTCCATTCTTTGATGGATTGTGTTGCTTCAGCTATGCTTACTTGTATTTCTGTTATTCAAAGGGCTTAGTTATACTATACTAAAATGTTTAATCCTTGAGTCTTTCCTGAAGAGAAGAATACTCCTAAAGGGAGAAATCATGTTTTATGAAAATGATTTACTGTGTGTATTATGCTGCAGCATGGCTGTCATGACATTGTGATGGGGTTGTTGTGATGTTTACATGTTTGCTTGGTGTGTTTCTCCATCCTGACAGACAGGCCTGTGGTTCCACACTCCAAGCAGCCAGGTCTCCTGTCTCCTACTATCGACATGGCTTTGATCTGCAGCCTCCCAGGCCGAGCCCTCTGACCGGACTGCTCTGTGAAGTCAGCGCACTGTGCAACCCGAGCAGGATGGATGAGAGCGTGGGTCCGGGTGTGAGGGGGTGTGAAAGCGGGTCTGCCCGTGCTGTAGCATTTATTAATCAGCATAATTGTTTGTCCGAGCTCTCATAAAGGAAAAGGGCTGGTAGCAGTCTGCACAGATCTCCTCATACTCCAACTTAGTCACGACTGACTGTTCTTCTACAAGGTCTAGAAGACCTAGACCTACCGTAGTGAGCTCCAGATGTGAAGAGAACATGCTCACACACACACACACACAGGATTTGGCCTCCCAAAAAAAGAAAATAAGATTGTATTCGTTTCAACATGACACAAAGTAGGACGTTACTGTAATGAAAACCACAGGTTTATGAATGAGGGGGGGATGTCACTATCAGTCTCACATGGTTGGGGTGGTTTGGTCAGGCTGGCTCAGAGAGAGAGAGCTGGACCTCAGTCTGCCAGGACAGATTCAGACAGACAGACAGATGGCCAGGCCAGCTCTTTGAAGCCCTGCAGAACATCCATTACAGCAATCTGCAGCGCTTGGCTGAGATGTGGTGCAGAGCGAGAGTGGAGTTAAGCAGGACCTAGGGCCCCAAGAGAGAAAATGGATCCCAGCCCAGGGTCCTGGTTCCCCCAGAGAGAATAGAACCCAGCTCACCGAGTCCGCAGAGTAACACTAAAGCCCAGCAGTTCCATCGCTGCAGTCAGCTCTCATGAGTTCTCACTGCACCAATATTCATTGTTACACACAAGCACAGAGCTCAGCTCACACTCGCCTATGTTTGGTTAAATTTAACTTCACCTGACTACAACAACACAAGGGGAACTATAGCTATGGACTCAAGCAGTTCAAGGTATCTACAGTAACTCCCAGCCCACCACAGTATAATATTACTGTGAGTTACGGCAGAGCCGTAAACAGATACTTTTACTCATGAAACCACAAGAGGACATCGGCCAAGTATTTCATAGGAATATTACTCAAGGTTCCACAGTTCCCACAGGCAAACCAGGAAATTACATTTTAAATGGTTAGATTGAAAAAAAAAACTTAAATGAAATGTATCAAATATATAAATCAAGGCTGAGCATATCTAACCCAGAGCCATATATACATGCCATTTTTTGGGGGGGATATAGTATATCTAACCTACCCCCGTTCACTACTCGCCTATTCTAACACATAATTCTCACATCCCTCATCCATTAAAACAGACAGAAACAGTATAAAGAAATGTCTTTAAATATATTTTATAAGATGCGCTACTTATGCGTTGGCATTTTAAATAGAAAACATCTTATTACTTTAATCTTATTACTTTAATCGTATTACTTTAATCGTATTACTTTAATCTTATTACTTTAATCTTATTACTTTAATCGTATCAAGTTAATCTTATTACTTTAGTCTTATTACTTTAGTCTTATTACTTTCTCATGACACTCTACTTAAAAAAAAGTTTAACATATTATTCACTGAATATCTACAACTCTTTTTCCTGGTTAAAGACTTATCAGACCACAGAATGGCGAAACACTTGGAATGTCAAAGCATTGGCACATTAGTAGGGTTTCAAAATTCCAGATATCCCAGTTAGAAGATTCCCAGAATTAGGAGAAAATAAGCAGGAAATCGAGAATCCAGCAATAAGGATTTCTGGAAATCCTGGACATTTTGGGAAAGTTTCAGGAATTTTGCAATCGTACACTATTAGTTAATTCTCAACAACAATAAGACAACAGTATCCTGATGCTACACGATCACAGTAAGATGTCTGGACCATCAGGTAAGTAGCACCATCTCTAGTCTACTGGGCTGACTGGTTGTGGTTCTTCCTCTCCTGCCAGGACTTCTTCCTCAGGTCCAGCTCAGTGTCTGTGAAGGCTGCTGGGCCCCAGTTAGTCATCCTCTGTGGTCCTTTATCACCTTCACAGACAGACACAGACAGAAGGAGAAAGAAAACATCACAGACTGTATTGAAACAATAGATCAATAGAACAAAGACATCAATAGCATTGTAATATGAGTATGGAGAGGAGAACAGAACAGAACATGAACATGCAGTGGAGGACATTCTACTATGGTGATGTTGGCCTCTCTCATTCTTACTTACCTGGCTGGATGAGACGGACCAGTCCCTCGTGCTTGGCCACCTTGTCTTTCCAGCTCTTGGTCTTATTAGCTGCCTGCTCCAGTTTCATTCTCACCTCCTGTAACACAAACACACACACAGGGTTTATCCATATATCTATCTCAATGATGGCAAGTACAAGTCCGTTTAAATAATAAATAAGTTATGCTGTTGTTCTTGAAGTGGAGACAGTTCTCAGTGAAATCACCACTAGATGGCAACAGAGTGCAAGGAGAGACCTCTATGACGGTTTTGTGTTGTTTTGTGTTGCGTCAACAGTTGACAGAGGAGTAATTTGAGAAGAAGCCAAGTTTGGTGCCAGGGACGGTTCAAACGTCAGGCAGCCTTCCACTGACTCAACACTATATTCAGCTGAATAAAGACCAGTAGTTGCTCACAGACATATAGGTCTAAAGGAAGTACTTCCTGACAAATTTGTTTTTATCTTGTTTATGAAATGGCCCAGCAACACCTTACTTTAAGTGAAGTGTTAATAGGGGACATGGTTCCTACTAACAGCCATATTGAAACACAGACAGGGTGTTGTTCTCTGACCTCGTACTGCTCCAGCGCTCCGTGCCTCTCTCTCTCAAGACTCTCCAGCTGCAGCATGGCTGCCTGCAGGGCCATCTCCTTGGCCAGCCGGTCGCTCTCCAGCTCCTGCTTCTCAGCCTGGGTCTGGGAGATGGCCCTCTGCTGCTGCAGGTGGATCTGCTCCAGCTCCCCCCGCTTGGCTGACTCCTCCTCCAGAAGCCTGGGTACATGCAGAAACAGACACACCACATGAACCAATCACAGACAGACACTCAAACAAATGTTAGGTGCAGATGCCTGAGAATGTGAATGTTAACATCTATACACAGCCTTCTGATACACAACTGTTTTTGTGCGATAATGTACACTCCATCTGTGTGTGTCGTGTGAAGTTGTGTACCACATGACACCCGTTTCCCTATATAGTGTACTACCTTTAACCAGTGCATGTACACTGAGTGTACAAAACATTAGGAACACCTGCTCTTTCCATGACATAGACTGACCAGGTGAATCAAGGTGAAAGCTAGGATCTCTTTGTCATGACTGACCACGAGAATCCAAATAGGTCAGATCAGGTTTGCAATGAATAACTTCAATCAGACCCCATTTCACCCGTAGAGGGGGGAGGAAAGAACAAGTGGTGATTTACACTCACGTCATGTTGTAAATCAAGGGAGAAGATCCAGGCTTGCGCTCTCCAAATTCACCAAAGGAATGTGCTTTGTCCTAACAGACCTTTTCCCGCTGAAACTCTAACACATTAAAAAGCTAATAATGTAACAATATTTCTAATGTAGAACGTGGGGAATTGTCAGAGGCGGTCTATAGAACACTAATGTCATTTTGTTTGTTATTTTGTGATGTCATTAAAAATGTTATGAAGGAAATACTGTAACTTGGAAAGTATACACACTACATGGATACATTTTCCATACTATTGGTTGTGCATGTAATATGGAAAATTATTAAAGTGTTTTTGAAAAGAGAGGAATGTGATTTGAGAAGTTATAAGAGATAATTGTTTTCCAAAACTTTGCACAGTGAGTAATCACCGCCCCAGAGTGAGGTCAGGGAGCATGCCAGCCAGCCGGAATCGGCCCTTTCGGGCAAAAGGTATAAATGATGGGTTAAGAAAAAAACACATTGAACCAGAAAAAGCGTGAAGCAGCAACTACATGTTTAAAATGGTTTGAACTTTGAATCTCAACGGGAGGTGGAGACGATAAACTTACCTCCAGGACAATCACTGGAACGGCTGATTAGCTGTCCTAAGTAAAGTATCTTCGAAAGCCAATTTAAGTAGGACCATCCTGTTACTCTGTTCAAACCATGTCACTCCCTGACCGTAGAGATCCTTTATATGTCTCTATTGTGGTTGGTCAGGGCGTGAGTTTGGGTGGGCATTCTATGTCTGGTGTTCTATGTTGTCCTTGTTTTGTATTTCTGTGTGTTTGGCCTGGTATGGTTCTCAATCAGAAACAGCTGTCTATCGTTGTCTCTGATTGAGAATCATACTTAGGTAGCCTGTTCCCACCTGTGTTTGTGGGTGGTTGTTTTCTGTTTAGTGTATGTCACCTTGCAGAACTGTTTAGTTTTCGTTTTTTTCTCGTTGTTATTTTGTGTAGTGTTCAGTTGTGATTAAATTATTTTATCATGAACACTTACCACGCTGCATTTTGGTCCTCTTCTCCAGACGAAAATCGTTACAGACCATCGTATTACGCTACTTTCATCACCCCACTGGGAAACCATTGATACAGCTGGCTAGCCTATCTTCAAGAGTGAATGGAAGGAAAATCAACTCTGTAGTTCTGTTTAGGACTACACGACAAGTCACCAGATAGGCGACTTGTCGTGTAGTCACCAGAAAGGACAACAGAAAGGACAATAGTAGAAGAGTTGTTGAAACCATTTTGGACAATCAGAGCCTTACAAGCGTGCCGCGAAAAGGCCCAACACCCTTTCCAAGGCTGCCCCGTTCACTGAGAGATCCCCGGCGGACCCAGGCATTTCACGTAAATACATTCATGATGTCTTGCTCAAAGCGGGCAGCGGTTCTTATGCAAAGTATATGGTTATTGTAGGTGACAGTAGTTTCTGAATGTGGCAATGTTAAGTGTCTCTGTCCCTCTCTCTCCCACTCCATCTCTTCTTTAACAAGCATCCATGTTGTTGTCATTCCGCTATGGACCTGTTTTCAGAGTATTACGTCTCCAGTCAATAACTGGTGCAGAGTGTGTGTGTGTTTAGCCTGTGTTCCCATTTAATTAGCTAGTAATTAAATAATTAAACCAATTTGGGTAGTACTGAATCATAATTAAGGCTCAGGTTTTTGCAGATGCAAGGAGGTTACGACTGTTCAGAATGATGATATGATACGAGGTTATGATTAATACGTTGACTGTTTATAGATGTGATAGGTAAAGACCTTTTAGAGTTTCATTCCGGAGATGGTAACTCTTTAAAGAACCTCTCTCGTGGTGCCCCAGATCCTAATGAGTTAATTGTTACATTATTCATTTAATTGTATAACAATTATACATCGTTAGTTAATTAGATAAATATGAGGGCAAAAGGGGAAGCAACTCAATATTAGAAAGGTGTTCCTAATGTTTTGTACACTCAGTGTAAAGCTATGAATGTGTCAAGTGTGTGTTGCGTCTAACCTGGTCTGTAGTTTGCACATGGTCTCCTCATCCTGCCTGGTCTGTCTCTCGTCCTCTAGTGCTTCCTCCAGGCGGTGGTACATGTCCTCCAGCTCCCTGACACGCTGCAGGTACTGCTCCAACTCACTGGACTTCTGGGCCACCTGCTTCTCCATCTGCTGACGAACCTTACAGGGGACAATAACACACAGTTTGATATGATAATCTGGACACACAGACATGAATGCACGCACGCACACACACCACCACAGTACAAAGTAGCATGTGGTGTGCATATGACAATCAATTGTGTTTAATGTAGATTTTCCTAGATAACTCCATAAATAATACTGTTACTCATACTGTGAGTAATAGTAATAGTAATAGTAATAATACTTTGTTATTCATCAAACGCAATGATTCAAAGTCATGAGAGAAGTCTTGCTGAGCAATATGTTGTTGCAGCGATTCTGAGTATGCACTTCCTGGAACAGAGCTAGAGTGTAGCTTTGTGGTTGGTTACCATTTTCTCTCTCTCCAGGTCCGTTCTGTAGCGGTCCTGCAGGTCAGTCTGGGTCTGTTTTCTCCTCTGCTCCTCCAGAGTCGCTGTGGCCACTGCCTCCTCCAGTTTCTGTCAGGAGCCAAAGGAGAGGAAGCCTTAACACTAGAAAAGCCTGGCCTCGAGGGAACGAGTCACCAACACTCTGGATAACAGCCTAACCAGTTCTGCTAGGGCAAGTAGTGAGGTCAGAGTGAGATGTTCTCTCATGTCTGGAAGTAGCTAGCCAACGTTAGCTTGGGTGCTTGACTGCCATTGGAGTTGAACGCTCAGATCAACCCTACTCCTTGGCCAGAATGTCCAGTGTGCGCTCTGAATTTACAAACGCCCAGAGCGCACTCTGGCACTCCAGATTGAAATTACGAACACACCCAAAATCGTCTAGCTAGTCATTTGTTATGCTAACAAGCTAGCAAGAGGTTGCATAGCAACAGCATCAACTTCCGGTAGACAGGAGAAGCACTAGTACTCAACTGAAACAATATCGTTTGTTTAGAGTATACTAAAATGAAATAAGAGTATGTAGTATATACTCATTAAGTATGTATACAGTATGTTTGTATGGGTATTTGAACACAGATAGTGATTTATTAGACATGATTTAAAAAAGAACATTAAAAAGACTGCATGGGGGCTTTAAGGAACATTATGAATTTAAGAAAATGCTTTTCAAAAGAACTGAATGGCATATTTTGAGTTTAAATATATTACTGTGGTTTGAGTGTTGCCATGGAATCGCAGTAAATCTGCCAAAATGTTATATTTTGAAATCGAGCTCAAGGGGTGTTCGGAGTTGCACCCCTTCTGAAAAAACCTACACTCGATCCCTCCGATGTCAACAACTACAGACCAGTATCCCTTCTTTCTTTTCTCTCCAAAACTCTTGAACGTGCCGTCCTTGGCCAGCTCTCCTGCTATCTCTCTCAGAATGACCTTCTTGATCCAAATCAGTCAGGTTTCAAGACTAGTCATTCAACTGAGACTGCTCTTCTCTGTGTCACGGAGGCGCTCCGCACTGCTAAAACTAACTCTCTCTCCTCTGCTCTTATCCTTCTAGACCTATCGGCTGCCTTTGATACTGTGAACCATCAGATCCTCCTCTCCACCCTCTCCGAGTTGGGCATCTCCGGCGCGGCCCATGCTTGGATTGCGTCCTACCTGACAGGTCGCTCCTACCAGGTGGCGTGGCGAGAATCTGTCTCCGCACCACGTGCTCTCACCACTGGTGTCCCCCAGGGCTCTGTTCTAGGCCCTCTCCTATTCTCGCTATACACCAAGTCACTTGGCTCTGTCATATCCTCACATGGTCTCTCCTATCATTGCTATGCAGACGACACACAATTAATCTTCTCCTTTCCCCCTTCTGATAACCAGGTGGCGAATCACATCTCTGCATGTCTGGCAGACATATCAGTGTGGATGACGGATCACCACCTCAAGCTGAACCTCGGCAGGACGGAGCTGCTCTTCCTCCCGGGGAAGGACTGCCCGTTCCATGATCTCGCCATCACGGTTGACAACTCCATTGTGTCCTCCTCCCAGAGCGCTAAGAACCTTGGCGTGATCCTGGACAACACCCTGTCGTTCTCAACTAACATCAAGGCGGTGACCCGTTCCTGTAGGTTCATGCTCTACAACATTCGCAGAGTACGACCCTGCCTCACACAGGAAGCGGCGCAGGTCCTAATCCAGGCACTTGTTATCTCCCGTCTGGATTACTGCAACTCACTGTTGGCTGGGCTCCCTGCCTGTGCCATTAAACCCCTACAACTCATCCAGAACGCCGCAGCCCGTCTGGTGTTCAACCTTCCCAAGTTCTCTCACGTCACCCCGCTCCTCCACTCTCTCCACTGGCTTCCAGTTGAAGCTCGCATCCGCTACAAGACCATGGTGCTTGCCTACAGAGCTGTGAGGGGAACGGCACCTCCGTACCTTCAGGCTCTGATCAGGCCCTACACCCAAACAAGGGCACTGCGTTCATTCACCTCTGGCCTGCTCGCCTCCCTACCTCTGAGGAAGTACAGTTCCCGCTCAGCCCAGTCAAAACTGTTCGCTGCTCTGGCACCCCAATGGTGGAACAAACTCCCTCACGACGCCAGGTCAGCGGAGTCAATCACCACCTTCCGGAGACACCTGAAACCCCACCTCTTTAAGGAATACCTAGGATAGGATAAAGTAATCCTTCTAACCCCCCCCCCCCCCCCTAAAAGATTTAGATGCACTATTGTAAAGTGGTTGTTCCACTGGATATCATAAGGTGAATGCACCAATTTGTAAGTCGCTCTGGATAAGAGCGTCTGCTAAATGACTTAAATGTAAATGTAAGGGGTAATTTTTAAGAGTTGTTTAACAAGGATATGTGATTTAGAATCTGCTCTTTCTAATACTATAATACATATATAGACATCAAAACGTCATACCTGCTTGTGACTCTGTAGGAAAATTTGAATAAGTCACTTTTTGGCATTCCTTCCCCTGCCTCTGTGTCAAGATGTATTACTACCAATACGCTGCTGTTCATTGGTTATTGGTTTCCATTACCATAAGCATTTATCCATTTATGCTGCTACTGGTCATTACTACTCCTGTTTACATTAATATATTACCATTAGTATATGTCACGAATCCCTCTGGAACTGTGTCATTACGCACACCTGGTCCCCATTTCCTTGATTAGTAATTGTATAAGTGTTCACCATGGTCTTGTCGATTGTGTATTTATTCGAGGCACTCCTCGCTCTTTCGTTTGGGTCTCAACCCTGTGTTTTGTATACGTGTTTGTTTGGGCTTTGTCCCCGTGCCTTGACATGGCACGTTGTAATTTGGGTAAATAAAAACCCCTGTTACCTATTTCTGCGCCTGTCTCCCAATCTCTTTATACCAACGTGACAGTATATTACCATAGGTATTTATATATTCCTGCTACCAGTCACTTTTCAGCACATTTCAGCCGTGCCATACTGCTCCCGAGTGGCGCAACAGTCTAAGGCACTGCATCTCAGTGCAAGAGGTGTCACTACAGTCTCTGGTTTGAATCCAGGCTGTATCACATCTGACCGTGATTGGGAGTCCCATAGCGCGGCGCACAATTGGCCCAGCGTTGTCCGGGTTTGGCCATCATTATAGATAAGAATTTGTTCTTAAACTGACTTGCCTAGTTAAAGAAAGGTTAAAAAAAACAACAACGTGTATATCCATCTGCCTTTTACGCCTACATTGACACTCTTGCACACACTCAAACCAACACACACACACACACACACACACACACACACACACACACACACACATACATACATACATACATACATACATACATACATACATACATACATACATACATACATTTGGGGCAGAAGGGTAGCCTAGTGGTTAGAGCGTTGGACTAGTAACCGAAAGATTGCAAGTTCGAATCCCCGAGCTGACAAGGTACAATTTGTCGTTCTGCCCTTGATCCCACTGTTCCTAGGCCGTCATTGAAAATAAGAATTTGTTCTTAACTGACTTGCCTAGGTCAAAAAACAACAACACCCGCACACCATTTATGCTGCTGCCTACATGTTCATATCAACCTCAAATACTCCAATATCCCTGTACATTTGGTACTGACTCTGTATATAGCTTCCTCTCTTGTTTTTTTTTATTATACTATTTTTATATGCAATACTGCACTGTTGGTCAGGGATTGCAAGTTATGCATTTCACTGTACTTGTGCATGTGACAAAACTCCAAACTTTGAATTCCATGCTGCACTGTTAATCTCACCCAGTGTGGCAGCCCCCTGCTCCAACCTTTCCAGCCTGTATATGTATGTGTCTTTCGGAGGGGTTGGGATAAAGCAGAAGTCACATTGCAGTTGGACCTTGTGTACATTTGATGAATAAAGTGATCTTAATCTTAATATATTGTCAATCTTGTCTTTAGGCTAACTCGATTATTATTATTATATGTGTGAAATGAATTTGTATATAGTTTAGGTGTAGTTTCGAGGGGCCATCATCTGCCTCGCAGGCTGACTGCCAGTGAATGACTGGCGGTGAATGAGGGGCAGGGGGGAATGTCCTCATAAAATTATATTTGTGATATTAACATTCTAACAACAACAGTGTGATATATATACTTATTTAGTAAAAATCAAGGACGGGGGAACATGGCTTTAAAAATGGTAATTAAAAAAATAAATTCGCTTGATGTCAACTTGGTGTTAATTCAGCCATTACACTCTCAACTAAAGGTTACTTTAGGGAAACTGATAGGGAAAATCCCTCTCAATTCAACAGGCTTTAAAAAGGAACTCGTCTTTGAGTTTGGTCTAAAGGAGAAAAAAAATGATATTGGACAGGCTGCTGCTTTTCAGTGGGACAAGCTACACTCATTAGACTTATCAGACCCCTGTATCATATGTTTATCCTTTAGAATTGTGACAATACAGCAACAAAATAATATAAAAAGATAAGGACTTCTTTCAATTGGACAGTGGTAGTTGATCAGATTTTTAAAACATTTTAGTCATTTAGCATACGCTCTTATCCAGAGTGACTTACAGTAGTGAGTGCATACCTTTTCATACTCCCCCACCCCCTTGGGAGTCAAACCCTCAACCCTGGTGTTGTAAGCACCATGCTCTAAAAACTGAGCTAAACAGGATTTGAGTTGAGAACTTGAATAGCAAAGAAAGATGCATAAGAAGAAAAGCTGGGCCTCCAGATGCTGGTGCAAAGGGGGAAGTGGGTAGTCTGAGACAGATCTAAATAACCAGCAGACCAGCACCGGAATACAGGCATCAGCTCTTTCACAGGTGTCCCAGAGCCAGCTACGTTTGCATAAGTGCTTTTTTCCCCCCTTCTCAGATCTAATGAAAAACAAGGCAACAGTAAAGATGTCGTCCCCCACGAATGATGCAGCACCCCCCTTGGGCCAATCAGTGTCATTTTGTAAATTACGGATCTCTATGGCAAGACGAATCATTCACCCAAGTTTAGTCAAAATCGGGCCAGTGGTGTCTGAGATATCGCTTGGGTTAGCTAGACTCATATCCCTAAGCATGTGGGCCAAAATTAATCACTCTGAGTCAAACAGATTAAGCCTCTAAGGTTGATGTCGGCGCCCCATGGAAATCTAATTAGCATTATACATTGCATTGGATACGTCTCAATCCACTGCATCCGCCTATGTCGCACTTCCGCATCTGAGGTGAAAGGTGACAAAGCTAGAGTGGTCAGACCATGAGACATCCCAAAAATCGGTCTTCTCACAAAATCATCTGTAGCGTACGAAGGTTTTGCCTACAAACTATTGTTCTGCTCTAGGACGCCCACAGGCCTCACAAGGTCCCCCAGTACCAGTTGAAAAAAATGGATGGATGTACTGTATATATGGAGACTGCTTAGTGCATTAAAAACATGTAAAAAAATATATATACTAATGTTTCCTGATCTTTCTTATATCTCTCAGATATAGGACAGACACTTCAGAACAAACTTCCTTTAGATTTTTTTCGGGGGACTATCTGTTGTTCCATGTAGTGAATTTGTTATTCAATGAGTCTGTATGGGCTAATAGCAGTAAGGCCAAATAACAACATTCATCAAAACAAATGGTAAATATTTGTATATATAGGGTTGAAAAGCGGTTCCCGGTTACGGTTACCGTAACCTCCAACAGACACAATCCTGTTTCGGAGCTCTACGGACAATTCCTTCAACCTCACGGCTTGGTTTTTGCTCTGACATGCACTGTCAACTGTGGGACCTTATATAGACAGGTGTGTGCCAGTCCAAATAATGTTCAATCAATTGAATTTATCACAGTTTACCACACAGTCCAATCAAGTTGTAGAAACATCTCAAGGATGATCAATGCACCTGAGCTCAATTTCGAGTCTCATAGCAAAGGGTCTTTTATTTTGAATAAACTTGCCAAAAATTCAGAAAAACAGTGTTCGCTTTGCCATTATGGGGTATTGTGTGTAGATTGCTGAGGATTTTTTTTATTTAATCCATTTTAGAATAAGGCTGTAACGTAACATAATGTGGGGGGAAAAAATCAGGGGTCTGAATACTTTCCAAAGGCATTGTATAGCTAGCTACATCTATGGGCTATGTTTTTATGAAATGTGTAATGTGCAGCAGCCTATATCATATGTGTATTGGATAATGACACAACAATTTGGTCTTGGGCTAATAAAATGTATTTAATGTATGGCTCATCAGTCTCAGGTAGCATCAGATTTAAATTTTGCTCTAATCAAATCCAGACAGGCCTATTTATATGCTTTACAATGACACTTCCGGTTTTGGCGGGCAATACCGTTCCATCCTGAGAATAAAAGTGATTTATTCTCGGGATGGAACATTTGTAAAATACCGGGAAAATATTCAACCCTATTCAAGAGGTCTTGAAATTCAAAATCATATAAGAAAAGGATCCTTGGTATGACCTTCTTAAAACAATTCCATATAGTTTAGTAGAATCCCCCACTGTTTAGTGCCAAAAATAAGGGGTTAAATGCATGTAAAAAAAAAAAATCCTGATTTTTCTTATATCTCTTTGTAAGCCTTGAGACATGGATTGTGTATGTGTGCCATTCAGAGGGTGAATGGGCAAGACAAAATATAAAAGTGCCTTTGACTGGGGCACGGTAGTAGGTGCCAGGCATACTGGTTTGAGTGTGTCAAGAATTGCAATGCTGCTGGGTTTTTTCCCCCACAGTTTCCCATGTGTATCAAGAATGGCTCCACCTGAAGAACATCCAGCCAACTTGACACAATTTGGGAAGCATTAGAGTCAACATGGGCCAGCATCCCTGTAGAATGCTTTCGACACCTTGTAGAATACATGCCCTGACAAATTGAGGCTGTTCTTTCATCACGAAAGTCAGAAATAACGATAAAATTAATCGCTTACCTTTGAAGATCTTCATCTTTTTGCAATCCCAAAGGTCTCAGTTACACAATGAATGGTCGTTTTGTTCGATAAAGTCCTTTATATATCCCAAAAATATCAGTTTATTTTGTCTCGTTTGATTCAGAAATACACCGGTTCCAACTCGCCCAACATGCCTACAAAGGATCTAATAAGTTCCCTTTAAACTTGGTCCAAACATTTCAAACAACATTTCTAATCCAACCTCAGGTACCCTAAAATGTAAATAATCGATCAAATTTAAGACGGAATAAACTGTTTCCAATACCGGAGAAAAACAACGAGGAGCGCTCTCTCACGCGCACCAAAAGACTAGAGTCCACCTGAGTGACACTTAGAAAGAATACAACTACTTCTTAATTTTTCAACAAAAAAAACATCGAACAATTTCTAAAGACTGTTGACATCTAGTGGAAGCCATAGGAACTGCAATCTGGGTCCTAATAATTCGGGTTTCCCATAGAAAAGCATTGGAAAATCCAATGACCTCAACAACAAAAAATTCCTGGATGGATTGTCCTCAAGGTTTCGCCTGCCAAATCAGTTCTGTTATACTCACAGACATTATTTTAACAGTTTTAGAAACTTTAGAGTGTTTTCTAGTGTACTTTGGGCACCTCAGTCATCCAAACTTCCGAATACTGCCCCCTAGCCTTAAGAAGTTTTTAAGGTAAGTTTTCTACAAGTTTTACACTAGTTAAACATGGGTCAAAGTTAAGCATGAGACTTCACGGTATGGTGTTCATTAATGAGACACTGAAACTCCTCTGGGAGTAACAGAAACCACAGCCCCCCCCACAGGTAATACCATGCGAGCATCTGAGCCGTGTGACAAATAACAAATAAACATTCACTAAATCAATTGTTAATCTAAATAGCAATACTTAACTGTAAACTTTACATTTATATATATACAAAATATATATAATAAAGGGTATCGGAGAAAGCAAGTAGGGAGAGAGAGAGAGGGGTTTTCCTTTACTCGGGAAAGAGAGGGTTGGTAAGCTCTGACCTTTCATTCTGTCCATTATAATTGAATGCAGTAAAGGGTAGCGAGAACTCGACCATATAATCAGCCTATTGTCTTTAACTATCACACCTCCTTCACACAGCCACTGGACTTTTCCATCAAGGGCTTTCACCACAGACTTGAGAAGTAGTGAAACATTTTACAAATACTGTAACAGGCTCATTATAATATATTTTGTACCTTCAGGAGTAGGCTACCTGTAAAATGACATCATGGATCAGGTTTACTGAGGTCAGTCGACAACTGGTAGTATAATTCCCAAACTATTATAATAACCCTACAATATAACTACTACAATCACCCCTGATGGACCATGAATGTGTCCGATTTAGTCTGGGTTGTCTCAGCTGAGAGAGTGGAAGAATGTGTGACAGGTCTGTGTAAAATGCTTGGAAACAGGCCTGGATGAGGACAGAACCTGACCATAGAATACAATCAACATTGTTAATTGTTAATGAATTCTTAAGGGGCTAATTTACAGCAGACAAACAGAGGACAATAAAAGTGTGATTAGTAACAGGGAGAGGTGTGAGGATTCCCTGTCCTGAGAGAGCAGGTCAGTTTCTGTGGGGGTCTATAGTTCTGAATGAAAGGGTGAATAACAAGGGTGAATAACTGAATAACATTTTAATGACAAGTAGTGTGAAGCTACATAGCAATTATATGTGAGAAAGAGGGAGAGAGAGAGAGAGGGTCTGCTATATAAATGGATGGAAAGTGGTGTTTGGGGAAAAACATACAACATTGTAAAATCCATGTACACAACAAGTGTGCGGTTAAAATGGGCAAAACACGCACTGACTTCTTTCCACAGGGCCGTGGAATGAGACAGGGATGCAGCTTGAGCCCCACCCTCTTCAACATTTACTGTATATCAACGTTTAGTATTCCGGCGCCAACAGAGATGGCCACCTCGCTTCGCAATCTTAGGAAACTATGCAGTATTTAGTTTTTTTATGTATTATTTCTTACACTGTTACCCCAGTAAATCTTAAGTCTTATTACATACAGCCGGGAGGAACTATTGGATATAAGAGCAACGTCAACTTACCAACATTATGACCAGGAATACGACTTTCCCGAAGAGGATCCTCTGTTTGGTCCACCACCCAGGACAATGGATCCGATCCTAGCAGGCGACCCAAAACAACGGTGCTGCAGAAGTGGCAGACGGAGCGGTCTTCTGGTCAGGCTCCGTAGATGGGCACATTGCCCACCGCTCCAGAGTATACTACTCGCCAATGTCCAGTCTCTTGACAACAAGGTAGATAAAATCCGAGCAAAGGTTGCCTTCCAGAGAGACATCAGAGATTGTAACATTCTATGTTTCACGGAAACATGGCTCACTCGGGAAACGTTATAAAAATGGGTACAGCCACCTGGTTTCTTCATGTATCGTGCCGACAGAAACAAACATCTCTCTGGTAAGAAGAAGGGCTGGGGTGTATGCCTTATGATTAACGAGTTGGGGTGTGATCATAACAACATACAGGAACTCAAGTCCTTTCGTTCACCTGACCTAGAATTCCTTACAATCAAATGTCGACCGCATTATCTACCAAGAGAATTCTCTTCGATTATAATCACATTTGTGTATATCCCGCCACCTCGACGGCCCTGAAAGTACTTAATTTGACTCTATGTAGACTGGAAAACACATATCCTGAGGCTGCATTTATTGTAGCTGGGGATTTTAACAAAGCTAATCTGAAAACAAGGCTCCCTAAATTTTATCAGCATATCAAATGCTCGAACCGGGCTGGCAAAATTCTGGATCATTGCTACTCTAACATCTGCGACGCATACAAAGCCCTCCCTCGCCCTCCTTTCGGCAAATCTGACCACGACTCCATTTTGTTGCTCCCAGCCTATAGACAGAAACTAAAACAGGAAACACACGTGCTCAAGTCTGTTCAACGCTGGTCCGACCAATCTGATTCCACTCTTCAAGATTGCTTCGATCACGTGAACTGGGATATGTTCCGGATAGCGTCGAACAACAACATTGATGTATACGCTGATTTGTTGAGCGAGTTTATTAACAAGTGCATCGGTGATGTTGTACCCACAGCGACTATTAAAACCTTCCCCAACCAGAAACCGTGGATTGATGGCAGCATTCCCGCAAAACTGAAAGCGCAAACCATTGCTTTTAATCAGGGCAAGAAGACCGGAAACATGACCGAATACAAACAGTGTAGCTATTCCCTCCGCAAGGCAATCAAACAAGCTAAGCGTCAGTATAGAGACAAAGTAGAGTCCGCAATTCAACGGCTCAGACACAAGAGGTATGTGGCAGGGTCTACAGTCAATCACGGACTACAAAAAGAAAACCAGCCCGTCGCGGACCCCGATGTCTTGCTCCCAGACAAACCAAACAACTTCTTTGCTTGCTTTGAGGACAATACAGTGCCACCGACACAGCCCGCTACCAAAGCCTGCGGGCTCTCCTTCACTGCAGCCAACGTGAGTAAAACATTTAAATGTCTTAACCCTCGCAAGGCTGCCGGCCCAGACGGCATCCCTAGCCGCGTTCTCAGAGCATGCGCAGACCAGCTTGCTGGTGTGTTTACGGACATATTCAATCAATCCCTATCCCAGTCTGCTATTCCCACATGCTTCAAGAGTGCCACCATTGTTCCTGTTTCCAAGAAAGTTAAGATAACTGAGCTAAACGACTATCGCCCCATAGCACTCACTTCCGTCATCATGAAGTGCTTTGAGAGACTAGTCAAGGATTATAACACCTCCACCCTACCTGACACCCTAGACCCACTCCAATTTGCTTACCGCCCCAATAGGTTCACAGATGATGCAATCGCAATCACAATGCATGCTGCCCTAACGCATCTGGACAAGAGGAATACCTATGTGAGAATGCTGTTCATCGACTACAGCTCAGCATTCAACACCATAGTACCCTCCAAACTCATCATTAAGCTCGAGACCCTGGGTCTAGACCCCGCCCTGTGCAACTGGGTCCTGGACTTTCTGACGGGATACCCCCAGGTGGTGAGGGTAGGAAACAACATCTCCACCCCGCTGATCCTCAACACTGGGGCCCCACAAGGGTGCGTTCTCAGCCCTCTCCTGTACTCCCTGTTCACCCATGACTGCGTGGCCATGCACGCCTCCAACTCAATCATCAAGTTTGCAGACGACACTACAGTGATAGGCTTGATTGCCAACAACGACGAGACGGCCTACAGGGAGGTGGGGAGGGCATTCGGAGTGTGGTGTCAGGAAAATAACCTCACACTCAACGTCAACAAAACAAAGGAGATGATCGTGGACTTCAGGAAACAGCAGAGGGAGCACCCCCCTATCCACATCGACGGGATAGTAGTGGAGAAGTTGGAAAGTTTTAAGTTCCTCGGCGTACACATCACGGACAAACTGAAATGGTCCACCCACACAGACAGAGTGGTGTAGAAGGCGCAACAGCACCTCTTCAACCTCAGGAGACTGAAGAAATTTGGCTGGTCACCAAAAACACTCACAAACTTTTACAGATGCACAATCGAGAGCATCCTGTCGGGCTGTATCACCGCCTGGTATGGCAACTGCTCCGCCCACAACCGTAAGGCTCTCCAGAGGGTAGTGAGGTCTGCACAACGCATCACCGGGGGGAAACTACCTGCCCTCCAGGACACCTACACCACCCGATGTCACAGTAAGGCCAAAAAGATCATCAAGGACAACAACCACCCGAGCCATTGCCTGTTCACCCCGCTATCATCCAGAAGGCGAGGTCAGTACAGGTGCATCAAAACTGGGACAGAGAGACTGAAAAACAGCTTTATCTCAAGGCCATCAGACTGTTAAACAGCCATCACTAACACTGAGTGGCTGCTGCCAGCATACCGACACAACTCTAGCCACTTAAATAATAAAAAATTGGATGTAATAAATGTATCACTAGTCACTTTAAACAATGCCACTTTATATGATGTTTACATACCCTACATTACTCATCTCATATCTATATACAGTACTCTTGTCACGTTCCTGACCTGTTTTCCCTTGTTTTGTATTTGTTTAGTATGGTCAGGGCGTGAGTTGGGGTGGGCATTCTATGTTATGTGTTTCTATGTTGGGTTCGTTGTATTAGCCTGATATGGTTCTTAATCAGGGGCAGGTGTTTTACGTTTCCTCTGATTGAGAACCATATTTAGGTAGGTTGTCCACACTGTTTGTTTGTGGGTGATTGTTGCTGTGTCTGTGTTTGTTCGCCACACGGTACTGTTACGTTTCATTTGTTCGTTTGTTCCTGTTCGTGCGTTCATTTTTATATGTTCTCAAGTTCAGGTCTGTTCACGTCGTTTATTGTTTTGTAGTTTGTTTAAGTGTTTTTCCGTCTTCGTTTAATAAACAATAAGTATGTATTCAAACCACGCTGCATTTTGGTCCGATCCTTGCTCCTCCTCAGACGAGGAGGAAGACGAGCGTTACAACTCTGTATATACCATGGCCATCGCTCATCCATATATTTATATGTACATATTCTTATTCATTCCTTTACACTTGTGTGTAAAAGATAGTTGTTGTGAAATTGTTAGATTACTTGTTAGATATTACTGCATGGTCAGAACTAGAAGCACAAGCATTACGCTACACTCGCATTAACATCTGCTAACCATGTGTATGTGACCAATCCAATTTGATTTGAACAATTTGAATTGTCGAGGGCACAAGAACATTCTGCAGCACCCAACCTCACCTACTACAACCTCACCTACAAAAATAATGGTGTTCCAAAAATGGTCCAGTTGCGTGGATCACAAACACAAATTCCACTTAGACACCATTGCCCTAGAGCACACAATAAACTATACCTACCCCGGGCTAAACATCAGCACCACAGGTAACGTCCACAAAGCTGTGAACATAAAATTCATTATCCCAATTAGGATCTAGCAAAATATATTTGAATCAGTTATAGAACCCATTGTCCTTTATGGTTGTGAGGTCTGGAGTCCGCTCACCAACCAATAAGTCACAAAATGGGACAAACACCAAATGTACAAATTCAAACACTAAATAACACATGCAGAGCAGAATTAGGACAATACCCGCTAATTATCAAGATCCAGAAAAGAGACGTTAAATTCTAGGACCACCTAAACGGAAGCAATTCCCAAACCTTTCATAACAAAGCCATCATACAGAGAGATGAACCTAGAGAAGAGTCCCCTCTAGGGATTGGCATGAGAAATAAAGTACTTGAGTACTTGAACTGACCTCAATAATTTGTCTTTAACCAGAGATCAAATTTTTTCCAATACTGTAAAACTATTTGGTCAAAAAAGACAATGTTAATTTGCCTTGACTCTCGTATTCCATTTGTACATGTGCATTTGCAGGACACAATTAAAAATAAACCAAACCAAGCATTGCAGTTCTGCTCCCGAAATTCCCTTTGCCCTCCTTGTCCCTCAAATTCTAAATGGACTGGTTGACTGAAGTAGGAAAATATGTGTTCCAACAATGAGCTGCAGTTTTGGAATAATTGAGTCACTGACACACTGCTCGCTTAACCTGGAAGCCAGCCGCACCAATATGTCAGAGGAAACAAGTGCATGCGCCCGGCATGCCACAGGAGTCGCTAGAGCGCAACGGGACAAGGACATTCCGGCCAGCCAAACCCTCCCCTAACCAGGACAACGCTGGGACAATTGTGCGCTGCCTGTGGTGGAAATTACAACATTATGTTATTCACATTGCTCAATATTAGAATGTATTCTTATATTAGTCATTTCACACTCTGTTTGTTTTTCTGAGAGGAGACTCTGAGGCTTAACGCTGACAGTTGATTTACGATGCCTGATAAAACCTAAAGACTGCATTCCATGATTAGTGTCTGTGTGAAATGTTGGCCTGTCTGCCAGGAACAGGCAAACCCTCCCTCCAGTTTATTTCTCCCACATCGCAGATGAACTGGACTTCATAATTTGAGGGAAGGACCTAGTGTCCTATGTTGCATTAGTATTTCTGTATAAACAAGTAGTAAATGACTTAGAGACAGAAACCTGGCGCAATGTAAATCTTGCTGTCTGTTGCTTGATATCACAATGTACCTTTGTATAATTCTACACATCTGTTGTTTGTCATGAACATTCAGGAGGATGTACTTTGCTATAAAGAGCTATAACACAAATCTGTTCATTGGGCTCTCAGCAATCACTTAACACCATGCCAAAACCGGACCAGCACGTGCGTTCACGTGCGCAAACAACAAACATGATCACAACACACAGTTTGAAATATCAAAACAAACTGTAACCAATTATGCTAATTTGGGGACAGGTCAAAAAGCATTAAACATTTATGGCAATTTAGCTAGATAGCTTGCAGTTGATAGCTAATTTGTCCTATTTAGTTGGCTTGCTGTTGCTAGCTAATTTGTCCTTGGATATAAATGTTGAGTTGTTATTTTACCTGAAATGCACCAGGTCCTCTACTCCGACAATTAATCCACACATAAAACAGTCAACCGACTTTATATGGCGATTGGCATCTAACTTTCATAATAAGGTGTATTACCACAACTGACCGACCGACCGACCTCATTTCATCTTTCAATCAAACCACGTGGGTATAACCAATGAGAAGATGGGTATATGCTTCTAAAAGCCAATGAGGAGATGGGAGAGGCAGGACTTGCATCGCGTTCAGCGTTACAAATAGAAGCAACTTCCATTTTATAGCTTGGCAACGCAGATGCTCGTTGGTGCGCGCGAGCAGTGTGGGTTTAATGATTGAATAACATGTATGCGTACATTTATTTTGCAACGCTCACGCACGCGACGCATCCGGTTTGGGTAGCGTGTAACTTAAGGGTGGCTATTGACCAGCTCCATTGTTGCAATAATTAATAATCACGTTTTTTTGTTTTTAATATATCTAAAAGTCTCTCTCCTTTGAATCAGAAATATTCCACGACACGCCTCATGGATCTCCCGGTCACGGCCGGCTGCAACACAGCCCGGGCTCGGACCCGGATCTATAGTGACGCCTCTAGCACTGCGATCCAGTGCCTCAGACCGCTGCGCCACTCAGGAGGCCCATTTGGTCTTCATTTAAGGTTAGGGTTATGCACTGCTAGCGTTTAGAATTTGTTAGAATACATTTAGCTAAACATAGACAGGTTCCACACTGAAAATATGCTGAAACTTTTGCTTGATAAAGACAAAGAGCGTATTTCCATCAGAATCATTGAGCCTAGGCCTACTCACTAAACACATGTCCTGGCCATAATTCCTTACCATGTAGAATTGTTCATCCATTTAGAAAATTCTAAGGAACTCGCATAATAAACTAAATCGAATGTCTGTATATTGAAAAGAAGACAGATTTTGGTTTGTATCCTTGAAAAATGTGTCTTTCAACTCGCCAAATTGAGCCCTGTTTCAAATGATCACTCTTTGAGAACAACTGTTCCAGACATGAGATGCGAATCACTTCGCACTATTCCGTTATCTGTTATTCTGTTATATTACATCATTTTTTTTACTATAAAATAGGTGTCGAGTGTAATAAGGGCTTAGGAAAAATGAGCATCTTGTCTGCTAAATTAACAAAATAAGGATATGCCATTGCACAGCCATAGACTACCTTTTTGAAGAATGTCTTCAACGATACAATATAACCAGTTGTTATTAAAGTGTCAATAAATTTATCTTAAATGGCACTTGTTTTTTTTATTGACTGAATATATTAAACCAATTTAGCAATTAGGATTCGTTATCTGTAACATTCTGATAAATTAGAGATTGTTGCTCACTGTTGGCATATACTGTAGACAAATACGCACATCTTTTTTCCAGTGCCGCCCTTGTTCCAAAAATAGCTTATTTTATTTTGAGTACTCCAGAAAAAAATCATGAGGGTACTCGAACAGAAGGTCAAATTCCCATCCCTAGTTCCCTCAGCAAGCTGGTCCTGGGGCTCTGTTCACAAACACAAACAGACTCCAGGACAGAAACACAATTAGAGAAAACTAAAATATACTTGACACATTGAAAAGAACTAACCAAAAAAGAAAGCAAAATACCTGACCACGGTGACATCGGCAAACTTAATGATGGTGTTGGAGTCTGGCCGTGCAGTCATGAGCGAACAAGGAGTACAGGAGGGGACTGAGCACACACCCCTGAGGGGCCCCTGTGTTTAAAAGTGCCTCAAAGTACAAACAATTGATAGATTATTTTTGTGTGTTCTCTGTTGAATGTTTGCTCAGCCCACATGCTCTAAGGAAAGCTTTGACTTCCGACTCAGTGGGCATAGCCTTGCTATTGAGAGGCCGCCGTAGTCAGACCTGGCTCTCGAGAGAAGACAGGCTATGTGCACACTGCCCACAAAAAGAGATGGAAAGTGAGCTGCACTTTCTAACCTCCAGCCAAATGTATGACCATATAAGAGACACATATTTCCCTCAGATTACACAGACCCACAAAGAATTTGAAAACAAAATGTTTTTTGATCAACTCCCATATCTATTAGGTGAAATACCACTGTGTGCCATCACAGCAGCAATATTTGTGACCAGTTGCCACAAGAAAAGGACAAGTGAAGCACAAAAAACTATGTAAATACAACCCATATTTATGTTTATTTATTTTCCCTTTTGTACTTCAACTATTTGCACATTGCACAAATGTCTCTACTATTTTACTGTTAATTTCTGATTTTTTATTTCACTTTTGTTAATTATCTATTTCACTTGCTTTGGCAATGTAAACATATGGTTCCCATGCCAATAAAGCCCTTTGAATTGAATTGACAGAGAGAGGAGAAAGGGACAGAGGGAGCGAAACAGAGTACCTTCGTCATGGACTCCAGCTGTCTATGCTTGTTTTCATTGGCTATCTGCAGCAGCCTCATCCTCTCCTCCAGCTCCCCCTGCTCGGCCTGCTGTTTCTGCCTGACCTCCCTGCGCCGTAGCCTGGCCTCACGGTGCGGAGAGGGCAGGCCCAACCTCAGCAGCTGGATGCATGTTTGGATGGCTGGGAGGGGAGGGTAGGAGAGTCAGATAAAGAAAGGCTGGCTGCTTTATCTAATGCAGCACCCTCACACCCTGATACACTCACATCACTCTGGCCCAGCTGTGTGTTTAAGTTCCTCTGAGATTTAAAATAAACCCTAATGTGGTGAGAAAAAAAGCTTTGCTGTTTACAGAATATGTTAAGATGGTGGTGAGGGATTGGTCACTTTACCTTGAATCCATTCTTGTTTCCTCTTCTTATCCGATGCGCTGATCTCAAAGCTTTTGTCACTGCACTTGACTATAAAGAGACATTTCTTCCCCTCCTTGTCTGGTAGAGACTGCAGAGAGAACAAGACGTCACACACTCACTGCACACTTCCTTGTGTTGACCCCATTAACCCTCTAGAGTTTGATGAAACATTGAATGTGTGACTCATTTCAGGAAACTAGGTGTATGTCGCGCGTCACTACTTCACAGGAGAGCCATTTGAACGTATTTTCTTAATTTTTTAAAATCAAAATGCATTTTTTTGGCAGAAATGCCTTCTGGAACATGTGAACTTTCATGTGCCTTAATAACAAACGTGTGGGCGTCCCGAGTGTGCTACTAGATATTCTGGGTATGAGTCCAGTCTCTGTCGCAGCCGGCCGTGACCAGGAGACCCATGGGGTGGTGCACAATTGGCCCAGCGTCGTCTGGGTTAGGTGAGGGTTTGGCCGGCAGGGGTATCTTTGTCCAATTGCGCACTAGCGACTCCTGTGGCGGGCCAGGCACAGTGCATGCTGACACGGTTGCCAGGTGTGCAGTGTTTCCTCCGACACATTGATGTGGCTGGCTTCCGGGTTAAGTGAGCATTGTGTCAAGAAGCAGTGCGGCTTTGTTGGGTTGTGTTTCGGAGAATGCACGGCTCTCGACCTTCGCCTCTCCCGAGTCTGTACAGGAGTCGCAGCGATGAGACAAGACTGTAACTACCACAAAATACCACAAAATTGGGTAGAAAAAAGGGATAAAAATGAATACTAATAAAAAAACTTCAAAAACATTTACAAGCTTGTATGCCATCTGTAAATACAAATAAAATGGTTAAATTACGAGCCTAGTTGGTTTAGCCACAGAAAAAGACAGGAACGTTCCCACTAGCCATGATTGGCTGAGATAATGGATGGGCTGGACATGCCGAGAGATGAGTTCGGATTGGTCTGCCATGTAGCACAATTCTGTCTATAACATGAGCTGGTCAGAATGTGTAGGTAATCCTTTCTAACACAGCTTTTTAGAAAGATATCACGTAGTAGAACTGCAAAGGTGTTAGTCTCCACTTTCTGGAGGACCGAGTTTTGAAATCAGTGGAATGCGGACGCTACACACGTTTTCATGAAAATACAGTTTTTTCGTGATGTTTCATGGTCTGACAAACACAGCTCTAGCCCTGCCACCTTTCAATGCAGATGCGGAAGGGCAATATCGGTGGATGCGGTGGATTGAGACGTATATCTCTAACTTAAACAGATAGATTTTGATGGGGATTGTTTTATTATGTTAATTACATTTACGCGGGGTCGCGGAAATCGTAGGCTATGGGTTAACAATGCCAAAGGAAGCTGGTTAACAAAGGTGGGCTAGCATGCATTCCAACGCTCCACACAATTTATTTAGGAGTTAAATGATACCATTAAGAGTGACCAATGGAATAATACATTGTTATTACCTCCACACAACAGTTGCGGTCCAGCAAAATTTCCCCCTTCTTGTCAGTGAGGTCCTCACTCACATAGTATGACATAGAGTTTGGTCCAAGCACAAACCAGCGCTCTGTCCAATTTTTCCTTTTGTGGCCTTTTTTCATCATGTAGCCCTTCAGGAAAAAATACATGAATCTATCACACTCAAGATTGTAATATCTTATCTATATCTATTTTATTGTTACCCCCAGCAGAGGTCTGAAAGAGGTCAGTGTAGAGTAGACGGTCACTGTGTCCCAAATAGCACCCTATTCCCTATGTAGTGCAGTACTTTTGAACAGAGCCCTATGGGTTCTGCTTAAAAGTATTGCACTACATAGGGAATATGGTCCCATTTGGGATGCATAAAGTGTAGTGAGAGAGGGTACGGCAGGCGAACCTGTCTGAGAACATCCAGTATGAGCTCCTGGAAGACCTCAGAGATGCCCATGGACAGGGTCTGGCGGTTCATGCCCTTACTGAAGTGGCCCATGCCAACCAGCTCTATCAGCTCCCAGGCACTCAGGCATTGCTGCTTCCTGTTCAACCTGAGCTTGTAATCATCAAACCTCTCCTGATTCCAAATGCCTCCCATGGCCTCCATCAGCTTCCGCAGGAAGTACTCAATCTGGAGGAGGGAGGAGTGGAGGGGAGGAGGAAAGGACACAGCGAGTCAGTCCTGTGGTATGAATGGGAATCATTTTAACTGAAAGAGCATAATTACAGCTAAACAAATAAGATATGTAAGTGTATTAAAGGTGTTGTCTTGTCTCTCACTTCCTCTGTGATGATAACCAGTGGGTACCTGTCTTCAGACAGGAAGTTGAAGATGCACCAGACCTTGAAGGCGTCATCGTTGGAGATGAGAAGATGGCTCATGTTGATGTTTTTCTTGAAACACAGGGTCCAGCACACATTGTTGAACTCCAGTATGTCAAAGTTATCCCTAACCTGTAATTGACATAAACAAAGCCAACATTTACACAAAACAGAACAAAACAACTTCTCCTATTTTTCTTCAACATACTGTAAGTAAGGGCAATAAGATTAGAAAGGGTCAGTAGTAGCCTAATATTTCTCTGCCCTATGTTTTAGCCCACAGGATGTGAAGTACAAACATAATGTTCTTCGTCTCTCATTTCAATTCAAGTCAGATTCCGGAGGAGAAAGGCAAGGAAATAGCCCCCAAGTACAAATAGCGCTAGGACTAAAGCAGTTTACTAATTGACATCAGTGTTAGTGTTATTGCTATGGAAACAGTTGGCAAGCCTTGCAAGTCTACAGATGTGGGCTATATCTGATGGTCTGCCAACTAGAGAACTGAGGACAAAAACTTTGAAGATCACTTCTTGCTTTATCACTGGTGTTTACAAAGTCAGTGCATTCATTACCAATGGCTGACTGCTTGAATATTAAGAAGGACATGAGTAATTGTTATCTCTCTGATGCCAATAGATGGGCCTTTAAAATCTTCCTTCCCATGCACTGCCGAAGTCATAATAAAACTCCTTGTATGCTATTTTTTTTTATCTCACTCGAGTCGTGTTCTGATTATTAGTCGGTCTCTATAAATTTGCTATCACAAAAAGGCTCCCAGGCCCCAAAAAGTTTGAGAACCCCTGCAATACGTGTAACAACAAGGTGTTTACCAATCAGATTGTGAAGCTTTTCTAGAAAACAAACTCAGCGAAAACCAAAGACTCTGCATCATGCAATCATCATGTTGTGGAATTTATCTATAGTAGTGTGCGTGTTAACCCTTCACTTCTAAATGCAATGTATGACACAGGAGGAAATGTGAGTAGCTGATGTAAGCTTAATGGACGTTTGTTTTGAAACGAAGGCTATATTTTCTTGCACTCATTGCAGTAATTTTCAGCACACATGTTTTTTCTTTCGATAACTCACAATGGTGGGTCTCACACCTCCTTGATGGCTGTGAAACAGAAAGATTCTGCTACTCACACAGTAGACCTACCATAACAATGGCAGCCTTGTTCAAGGACAAACAGATCCTGCTTGCTCCATTTATTTCTCAAAAACCAATACATTTTAATACGGGTACAATGCATATCTTAAAAACTAAGATAAATACTGAAAATAGCAACAACGCTCATCATATTATGAGCAAGGGAAATTATATACAGAAAAACATTGATTTAAACTATTTTTCTATAGGCACCCATAAAACACTTCCCATTAAGTCTTATTATCCCCTATGGGGATACGGTACTCCAGAGTTACACCTCATACTCCTAGAGACCTAGAGGCTATGTCCATTCTAGTGGTTCTATTTCTATGGACCTAACACCCCGATGAAATCACCAAACAGAGCCCTCCACTAACAGACCCACTGAGGTGAGGAGACAGGATGACTCAGGTGCTCAGCAGCCTGAGTGCAATGTCGGTTTGACATTTTACTGCATTGTTAGGAGCTAGTAGCTGCACTTGCTACAACATCTGCTAAACTGTGATCAGATAAACTTTGATTTGAAGTCTGCCAAATCCTTGTCACTTTTATTTAATTTATTTGATTTAAGTTAGTTAAGAACAAATTCTTATTTTACAATGATGGCCTACCTCAGCCAAACCCTCCCCGGTTGTGATATAGCCTGGGGTCAAACCAGGGTCTGTAGTGACGCCTCTAGCACTGAGATGCAGTGACTTAGACTGCTGCACCACTTGGCATGACAATGAGCAATGGAGTTGGAAAGAGCACAAACAAATCTGGGACCAGGCTAGTTGCTCTTACTGCTCACCTTGTCCAGTATGAATCTATTGAGGTAGGGCATGTAGCCCTGGTTGGACACAGGGCCCTCATCGTCATCCTTAAAGTGCTGCTCCAGGGCCACTGGGTCATGGGGTATCTTCATCACAGTGCACAGGTTATGAGAGAGCACCTGTAGAGCCACAGTCAGATCAGTCATGCAGTCAGGGAAACCGTTGCTGTCATAGTAATATCATTCACCAGGTACTTCCCCCCAATGCTCAGAAGCATTTTATACAGGCTATGCACAATGAGTCTGGGGGCGAGGTTACTGTCATACTGTTGGTATTCACTGGGCATAGTAGAGATGATGTTACAGTAATATTGGGGTGTCTAATGGATATCAAAAAGATTCCTCATACAAGTGGGCATCATACTCCCATTAACACAATTACATGGTGATTTTTCAAAAGGACCTCTGTTAAGTCTAAGATCACATTGACATGCATGACTCAGCATGTGTTGCTGTCAGTTCAAGTATCACTGCCCAAGCATTACTTCTGTTCCTTCCTGGAAACATTTACAAAAAGTGTGTTGAAAAGGTCCTTGTTGAGATGTAGAGTGAAGTAAATATATCAAAATAAATCTTATGATATTTATAAACAAGCCACTCATGAACATCTATAATCTAGACAAACGGAACAGACTGGACTGTCTGAAAAATAATATTAACAATGGATGGTTGACAACATTTCCGAGCCAGTCAGGATGTTGACTATGCAGTGTTGTGATAGCTCAGGTGGAATTTAGGTGCTGAATGAAAGATGAAAAGACAACATTTCCAGACATCGAAAATACTTATTTTCTGGACGTCGAAAGTATGTATATACGTCTATGATTGGTTCAGATTTTGTCCAGTCCGGACCAAAAATCAACGTCCTTGGATGTTGAAATCAAAGCCGGTCTGGACTGCACCAAAAAAAATAATAATACAGTCAGTCCAGACAGCACCAAAAAAACGGACCAAACAATACGTCCAAAACACGTTCAGGTCGGTAAATGTTTAGTGGAGTGTCTTCATCAGAGTCTAGCTGGTACACAGACCACCAGGCAGACAGACAGCCTCAGACAGGAAAACAAGACCTAGCCTTCCAAAGCAGTGCCCCTTGCCTTTTACAATCTCAACACTCTTACTGTAGATTCTGTACAAATTACAGAATATCGCGTGTAAAGCAAGATTATCATCAAGGCATGCATGTCCCACATTCATGGGGATCTGTCAATCAACAAAGGCTATTTCCATAGAACCATTGTTATTCCTGTTTTTGTGAGAAAAGGCTAGACATAGATATGAGTAAGATAAAATACTACTCATATAAGTAGAAACTGAGTAGGCTGTGAGTTGAGGGGCAGCAGAAGTTTGTCTTTACTTTGCTGTCGATGTTGCCGACTGAATTATCACTTGGCAGTTGACACAAAATTCCCTGATGTGAGGGAAGCGAAGCAACACATAAAAGTATAGTGTATAGTGAATTATACATGGTCAAATATTTTTTTCTCCAACTGATCAGAACATTTTGTTTGGGTCTGATATTCGGATCAGCAACATGAGAAAATATTCCACGGTTAGAATTCATTTAGATTTCGGTTAATTTATCAAAAGGCAAACAATCGTTAATTTTACTTAATTATGAAATAATACTGTAGGCTTACTAACTACGCTTTAAAGCCTACCTTAAGCTGTGATTTGGACACTTTCCCACTTTGATCCACGTCCAAGGCTGTGAATGCGTGCCATATTGACTTCAGAAATTCATCCCGTAGTAGTCCCATGTTCGTAGCCCCTGGTGCGCTCGATGTCAAAGTAAAGCTGCAACTTTTTCGGACACTGACTTATAAAATAGGCACGTGATCGAGTGTCGCAGCAGGAAACTGAGACCGTATCACCCAATGACTGTATGGTAGCACTACATAGCGGATAGTTGTGAAGCTTTCATCAGTATTCAATTGTGATGAGTAAACGGTCAATTGGCAACAAATAATAGCTTAATAAAAACATGTCCCAACAATGAACAAGTCTGTTGCATAGTGGTACAGACGATCAATATACAATAAACTGTATGAAACAAAGTTTGTCTGTATAATCTGAAAGACCACCATCTCTAATTTATCTTAATTACGTACCGTAGATAACGCTGTCTTTCCCACAGACTACCATGTGTAGTGCCAGTTGTTTTTGTTTACAGAAACATCCATCCACAAACATGACAGTTCCAAGGCATCCATATTATCAGGAGTGAATTTATTAAAATTGGAACAAATAACATGAAACCAATAGCGTTCAAAATAACCTACATCGTTGTAAAACATGTACAAATGTAAATGAGTCAATAATGCTACAGTTGCGATAGGTTTTGAACAGAAGTTAAGGGCAAGCTTAAAATACCGACTTTACTAAAACAATTGTCCAGTGGCTCCATGCATCATATATAAAATAAATGACACCAGGGCTTGACACAATGATCCACTTTGACCAACCCATTACACAGATTGGATGACTCATCATGAATAATTAACATGAGTAAAACATCTTAAACAATCAGTGTACACAACTCAGTACATAATGAACTTCAGATAGGAAATGTATTACAGATGCAACACATTGAAACACCATGTTTTACAGAAGAGATTGATTACTGAAACTATTCTAAACATCTGAATGGAATTTATAAATTCACTGAACTCCACTACAGTTCAAGACAAACCAACATGTATAGCAGCAGTATGCACTTTTACATTTAGCAGACACTCTTACTCGAGCAACTTACAGTAGTGAGTGCATACATTTTCATACTTTTTCCCCGTACTGGTCCCCTGTGAGAATTGAACCCACAACCCTGGCATTACAAGCGCCATGCTCTACCAAATGAGCAAAACAGTTTGCATAAGGCAAGTTCAAAGTGCTCATTGTATCATTCCTAGTCAATGGTCCAGTTCCACTACCTGATATCAGGTATAACAGACTAAGGTGCAAATTTGTATCACACCATCCCAAACCCTCACACTGCCTACAGAATGTTCTAGCATGCGCCCACATTTCATTAAAAACAAATATCGGCTTTGTTATTTAATAGAAATTGCCAGAACATGCCAAGTGCTTGGGAAGGTAACAACCCTTTCACTCTTTAGTCAAATAATTTTTGTCCATTGTCTTACTAACCCTTTCCAAGTGCCAAACAGTAAGAACTATCATAGTTGGTTATGACACTCTGAAGCCCATCTCTCCATGTCTGCCTTGGGAGTCTTGCCCAGTTCACTGTTGAGTGCAACCAGGGCCGTATTCATTAGAGCACACAGTAGGAAAAAGTTTTGCAACAAAAAACAAGCATTTCTAATTGGACAATTTCAGGTAGTCCCACTCCGTTTTGGCCTGGTTTTCCCCCCCCATGTCGTGTCTAGTGAATACGACCCTGTCTGATACCCATTTGTGTTGGCAGTTGGCCCGCTCAGTAGATGGTCAGGCTGACTGAGCGGTTCATCTTCTTGCCGATTAGCCTGGAGCTCCTGCTGGACTGGAGGGTGGAGCGCGTCAGGACCCTATCAGAGATCAGAACCTTCTCCTCTGCGGCTACTTTGGCCTGCTGGGCCTTCTTCAGCTCCCTGCACGAGGACGAACGCATTGTTAGAGAAGCCATTCATAACTACCAAGAAAATAGTAATTACATCTGAAATGGATTCCTGAACCATTAAAGAGTACCGTAATTTCCGGACTATTAAGCGCACCTGAATATAAGCCGCACCCACTGAATTTTTAAATAATATGTATTTTGTACATAAATAAGCGGCCACATGTCTATAAGCCGCAGGTGCCTACCGGTACATTGAAACAAATGAACTTTGCGTTTTTTCATGCCCAGTTGTTTTCAGCGTGACGGATGATTCGCATTTCCTGTTGACAGTCCGAGTGAGAGGCAGGTCAAACGTCAGAGGAACCTCATCCATATTTATGATGTCGTGCGGGCCGATGGAATGCTCCGCTATCTTTGCATCAGTGAATTTGCGGAAGTTTGAAACTTTTTCCTCGTAGTCGGGAGGGAGCTGCTGACAGACTCGTCCGTACCCTGATGGACAGGACTTTACGTCTCATAAATCTTAGACACCACGATGGTCCACCTCTAAAATCCTCAAACTTCATTGCGGTGGCGATTGTTTTGGCTTTCAATCGGATCTGCACAGTTGAAACACCTCGGCTGTCTGCTCTCTGTGTGTTGACCCAGTCTTCAAGCTCATTTTCTAGTTCGGGCCATCTGCTTTTCTTTCCTCTGAAAGCTTTTGTTGTCTTTTTGCACTGAGTCACTTCCTCACGCTCCTGTTTCCAACGTCTTATCATCGACTAATATGACTACTGATGCAACAACTAGCACGGGTTGCTAATATGATTACTGACGCAACAACTAGCACGGGCTGCTAATATGACTATTGGCGCACAAACTAGCATGGGTTGCTTATATTACTACTGATGCAACAACTAGCATGGGTTGCTAACATGACTATTGATGCAACAACTAGCATGGGTTGCTAATATGACTACTGATGTAACAACTAGCATGGGTTGCTAATATGAGTATTGTGCTTTTGGCTAACGGACAACGAAAGAAAGTTGTTAGAACATGAGATAAACGCTGGTTTCAATGGCATATGAGGAAGTCTTTACAAAATAATTCCGTCAACATTTCTATGGTCAGATTTTTTGGCTAGGCTACTTTGAAACAAGGTAAGACATGATTCATAAAATGACAAAACATCCAGGTTTTAAACAATTACGTTTATGGCTAAACATACTAAACAAATATAAAAACGCCTCTGCCCAGTCATGTGAAATTCATTAAGGCCTAATGATTTTTTTTTCTAGTTCGGGCCATCTGCTTTTCTTCCCTCTGAAAGCTTTTGTTGTCTTTTTGGACTGAGTCAGTTCCTCACGCTGCTGTTTCCAACGTCTTATCATCGACTCATTAAGGCCAAGCTCCCGTGCAGCAGCTCTATTTTTTTCCCCAACAGCCAGATCGATCGCCTTCAAATTGAAAGCTGCATCATATGCATTTCTCCATGTCTTTGCCATGATGAGGGTGACAAAACGACTACCGTAATCAGAATGATGTGAAGTTTGAGCGCGCTCGATTTACGTCACATTATGTGACGGTGCTCAGTTTTCTGGCGGCATGAATATTGTGAAAAAAAATCCATAAATTAGCCGCTTCATTGTATAAGCCGCGAGGTTCAAAGCGTGGGAAAAAGTAGCGGCTTATAGTCCGTAAATTACGGTAGGTAGCATCACTTAATTTCTTCACAAAACAAACACTATATCGTAGTATTATCCCTAACAGTCCTACTTATGATATGATAAATGAAAAAGGAAGGAAAGCCTTGAGACATGACATATGAAGAGGGTACGTACTTCTGCAGTAGTGCATTTTTGAACTTCTCTGCGTTGAGTTCCACACGGAGCTGGTCAGCGCTCATGCGGGAGGCAGTGAGGAGGACGGGGTGCTTGGTGAGGGAAGAGGCAGACGGCCTACTGGCAGGGTCAGGGTGGATCATCAACTGCAGCACACAATACATTAATACCACTAATTAAACATTATTACTACTGCCTGTCCTGCACACAAACCACCATTACAGAATGAAGCACTGCATCCAACATGGCGACCTAAACCCTTTATAGTGCCCTACTTTCGACCAAGGCTCAGGTCAAATATGCGTACTATGTAGGGAAAGTGTACCATTTGGTAAGCACCCCTGGTCGTTTCTAGTCATACCTTCAGTAAACTTGGGAATTCCTGTGAGAGGACTTGAGGTATCGCAGGTAGTTTTCCTTGTCTGATGTCATGCCACTTGTCACCATTAGTTGGGAGTGGTTCAGCTCCTGAGGCACTGATCACAGTCAGTGCTAGGGAAAAAATATCTGCCCTGGTGAGGTTTCTGTAGTCCTGAAAAACGCATTGGTTCAGTTTTGTTACGTCACATGATTTTGGATAATTTAACAAATGAGGTTGTATGGGGAGGAGTTTTTCAATTACCTCTTGTAAGACTTCATTGGCCAGGTACCTGCTGTCCCCTTCTTCAACTTGAGGATTGTCCATTCTGGTCACATGGCCAAGATCACCTGTGGTAAAAATACAACACAAAAAAACATCAGAATCCAGCTGCCTAGTTGACAACTACACTCAATTATTAGCTTGTTTCATTTGCATGATGTTTTCTATTAGATTTATTTTGTTGAAGTACCTATTTTGTAAACAACATTTGTATTTGGTCCTTCATCGTCGTCAAATTGATCGACACACACCACAGTCCTCCGGGATAAGAAGATGTTGCCTGAGAAAAGTAAAGCACGGCAAGTGTTTAATCATAAATATTTTAAATGATTTCAATGGCTGAGCTGTATGCAAAACTCTGCAGCTACTTACTTGGCTTGATGTCCATGTGAACCAGAGAGGTGGAGTGAATGTACTTCAGTCCACGGGCCACCTGAAGGAGAAGGTCCTTGAGGTCCAGCTCAGAGAAGAAGCGCATGGTTCTGTAGTTCTCTGTAACCACGTCTGCCAGTGTGCCGCCGTTACAGTACTCATTCTGTATGAGCATGTGGTCGTCCTCTGACCAGGCAGAGTAGTACCTCACCACATGGGGGTGCTGTCCCAAGACCGCGTGGGCGTACACCTCCCGGAGTGCATTCTGTCTGAGGAAAACAGAACACAATATTAGAACAAAAATGGCATGGCATTAAGGTCAACAAGTCGTTTAAATTTACACTTGGATTGTCAGCTTTTCAAAATCCAAGGGATTCTCTTACTCGTCTACAGATCCAGCGAGGGGCTTCTTTGAGCGTTTGATGGCATAGATGCAGCCATCGAGTCTTTTCACACATTTGAAGACAGAGCCAAACTCCCCAGATCCTATCTTCTCCAGCTCATGAAACTCTGTGGCATATCTTGACATCATGTTGCTATCCAGAAGAGTCATTCTCTGCAAGAAAAGGACAGAGTTGCTTAGACACTTATCTAAAGTACAGTGTGTGTGTATCAGTGTGTGTGTGTAATAAACCACATTTTATTTGTCACATGCACCAAATACAACAGGTGTAGTAGACCTTACAGTGAAACACTTACTTACAAGCCCTTTACCAACAAAGCAGTTAACAAAATACCCCCCCCCCCCCCCCCAAAAGTGAGATATGAACAAATAATTAAAGAGTAGCAGAAAAAAACAATAGCGGGGCTATATACAGGGGGTACCTGTACAGAATCAATGTGCAGGGGGCACCGGTGTAGAGGTAATATGAACATGTAGGTAGAGTTATTAAAGTGACTAGGCATAGATAATAACAGAGTATCAGCAGCGTAGAAGAAGGGGGGGGGGGGGGGGGGGGGGGCAATGCAAATAGTCTGGGTAGCCATTTGATTAGATGTTCAGGAGTCTTATGGCTTGGGGGTAGAAGCTGTTTAAAAGCCTCTTGGAACTAGACTTGGCACTCCGGTACCGCTTGCTGTGCGGTAGCAGAGAGAACAGTCTATGACTAGGGTGGCTGGAGTCTTTGACCATTTTTAGGGCCTTCCTCTGACACCACCTGGTATAGAGGTCCTGGATGGCAGGAAGCTTGGCCTTGGTGATGTACTGTGCCGTATGCACTACCCTCTGTGGTGCATTGCGGTCAGAGGCCGAAGCAGTTGCCGTAAAAGTAAAACCTATATTTGTGATTACAAAAATGTACCTTTGATGGTGGAATGATGTCCTCTTCACACTCCGCATCACTGGCTTCCATGTCCTCTCCACATGAGCTTTAGAGACAAAGGATAGTAAACAAAGTGTGTTATATTTTGTTTACAATTGGCTCATTCATCCCCCTCCTCTCCCCTGTAACTATTCCCCAGGTCGTTGCTGCAAATGAGAACGTGTTCTCAGTCAACTTACCTGGTAAAATAACGGTAAAATAAAAAAAATATAAAAAAAATATAACATTCCAACCACTGGAGGGCAGGCAATCCCTACAAATGCACATTGTGAGTGTAACCATGTGGCTTTGGGTTGCTGCCAACAAGCATGCAATAGTCAACAGATTTAATGCACACTAGATCTAGAAGCATGTCTGAATCTATTGTCAACTAAGAATAGACCATGCTCCATTTACACCGACAGAATTACGAATCTCCCAATTCTTACATGCTTCTTTTTTTTGTATAATAGTCATAAAAGGAACTTGAGTTGTGGCATGGTAGTAAAATATGATCTACTTTACAACACTAACTGCAACTACTTTTGAGTTCCACAACTACCTTAGGATATTGGAGAGTATAAAGAGGAAATGGAGTTTGAGGTCAGTAGAAACTGAAGTCCCAGTCCCACAAAATCCCAATGTTACACCTGGTAAATAATGACATCAGTACAATGTGCTTCTCTTACTCATTCCTCTGTGATCTCTTTCGGTTGTTCCTTTGTAACGTTGCTCTCTGGATCAGTAATGAGTCAGGGGTGAATGGATTGATGTTGATCATGGGTGCAGGTCTACTCCTGCTGTCTGTGTGTGGTCTTCCTGTTGACTCCCCATTCATGTTGACGCCTACTCCTACCCGGCAGACTGTGGATTCTATGGCCACTGCCCTGGCTCTGGACAACAGACTCTGAAAGGGAAAACAAAACATTGCATTAGATAAGAATAACATGTGTATGGTTGGTGAGGGTCATATGAATACAAATATGGAAAACAAGTCACAAGGAGATCAATGATTCAGGGTAAACTCAACTATCCCATTGCCTGTAACAAATGGTAATATAATCAAACTATTCAGTCTTCTCATGTTCAAACATGTTGAAGACAGAAATAAATCAGTCATATTGCACTGTGGCTGGTTATCGCTGGCTGAAAACTTTATAAAGTTAATTTGATCTTACATTGTGGATCTGATAGAATCATTTGAAAACAATAACATGTTACTGTAGTTAACCTTAGGTGTGTGGGGGACATCAAATAGCCGGAGTTTTCTGAAGGTTTTATGGGGCGGTGTGTCGGGACAACCGGGAATGGGAGAGCTCCCGTCCTCCTGATTGTAGTGAAATTCCGGGGACGAATTGTTGTAGTAGGGCCGGGCCCCTTTTCTCGGAGAATGTGACCCCTTCATCAAGTCAGTCCCTGGGGATGTTAGGGGGAAAAGACATCCAAATCCCTCCTCATCCCAATGTTCAACTTGATCCTTCGCGGCAGCGGTCTTCGTGGTGCTGTTACAGACGTCTTGATTTAAGTAGGAGTTCTGTCTCGGCGATGGCACTGGAGAGTTCATTTCGGTGAGACTCGACTCGGCTCCAATGCTGTTGTTGCAATCGTCCTCTCCGTCACTCTGGTTAAAGTCTAGTCTCTGTCGAATAGGTCCCATCTTCGGGGACGTACCGATGAACATTCGGCAACTGAAACTCATCACTTCCCAGGCGCAGTAAAGTTGTCTATAACGTAAAAGTGGCTAGCTAGCCAAATCGTTTTCAAATTATCCCGAGTAGCTTGACATCCGTGTGCCCATGGCGCTACAATCTTGAGTCTATTTGTAATCCAAAATGACGTGGCTAAATAAATTAACGTTCGCTCACTAACTTTGCAAATACGTTAAAACGGTTAGCTAGCTACAGTAGCACGGTAAGGCGTTAGCGTCGTCCCATGAGGAGCACACCGTACTGGTAAACACACGATATATTATGCTGAGCGCTTATTTACTACAAAAAAAAAACGAATTTAGTACTTGTGTCTAGCTGTGAAAATACTCTAGTCGACTGTTTGTTTACCCGAAATATTGTCAAAAAATGTTCTGCCAATACTGCTTTGCTTCCCGCGACCGTTGGCAGAATTATCCCCCCCCCCCCAAAAAAGATTCCAATCTTCAGCCAATGAGAACGCATTCCTGAAGTTTGAAACGCGGGCGTTACATCATTCGAAGCAAAGTTTTACGCCACTAATTGGACTTTTGACATGAACGTCACTTTGGCACGATTTGAATCCTTGGATGTTTTATTTTTTAAATTTTTTTCTCCTTTGACGCTTTTAATTAATTTGTCCGCAACATTAGTCCCCATTGTTCTGTATTGTAATTCATTGCCCTTGATCTTATCAGCTAATCTTCCAGCATTCACAAGAGACACTGACCCTTTCTGAAATTGCTTCTTGGTATATCATTAAGTATTTAACAAAAAGCCAATATTCCCAGAAATCTTAAATTGATAAGAATTGTGCAACGTAAATATGTGGTAGAGACATTTTAAGCACTTGCTATAAACAAATATACTGGGTCTTACATACAAAAAAAATCTAATAAAATACTAAACAATATCCTGTTTCAAAAGTAATCAAGTAGATTTCAGATGATAAATCCACAACATTATCACAATAACAATGTGAAAATATATAGAATTTTACTGTTTTATTTAACAACCAATGTGTATCCATTATTTGTACATATTCAAAGTTAAAATATATGCTGGATTCAAAACATTGGCTATTTACTGTATATACACAGAATACAATATTCACACATGGAAAAATGGTACGAAAAGTCCAAAAACACATTACATTTCTTTATCTCATTCATGCAGCAACACACATCTCACTCATGGATGTTTCAGCATTACAGACTCTTTGTGCAGCCATATCAAAATGTCTATTTACAAATCTTAATAAAGAATTTCAGGTTTGATTTAAGAACAATATCTTGTTCTCATGAAATATTTCAATAGAAGTCATAGTACTGAAAGGCTTATCTAATCGTCCAATCCCATCTCTCCCTGTTGTATTCTTGATGCTATCCTGATGGCTTCTTCGAGTGAAGGTTGTTCACTGAGCTAAGAAACAAAAGGTTGAAATCACACAGTGAGAAAACAATATTATTTATGCGAAATTGATGGTGTGATCAGGTGTAAGCAACATAATACAACATCTCTTGTCATTAGATACTTTTGTTTAAAAACTAAGGCTCCTCCCATTGCAGTAAACAGTAGCTCATGTAGGCGTCAAAGGGAAGCAAACCTACATAGCAGACTGACTGGGTGGAGTCTACAGGGATGAGTCAAGACTAACCTTATTTACTTAAAACACCTTGTATTAACATCACAATGGAACGACTGATGTGATCGTTGAATAACAACACACTGAATGTTATGGTTTCTATTTACCAATGGATTTGTCAGGAATAGTTAGTAGTCTTTGGAAT
Source organism: Salvelinus fontinalis (assembly GCF_029448725.1). Classification (NCBI taxonomy): domain Eukaryota; kingdom Metazoa; phylum Chordata; class Actinopteri; order Salmoniformes; family Salmonidae; genus Salvelinus; species Salvelinus fontinalis. The sequence goes on from NC_074699.1 coordinate 29,381,037, forward strand.
AGACAGGAGAGATGCAGAGTTCCTAAAACACATGTACCTCAAGACTGAATAAGACCCTTAGTGATGGTCAATACAAAAAGAGGCCTGATCTCAAATTGACACTGCTATAGGCCAGCTCAGTGACTACAATAGAATGCACTGTACTTCTTTATAAGGCTGTGAGTTAGGTTAACAAACAGCTGTTTGTTAAAGCTACTGCAGTGTCATTTGAACTCGTTATGCTTCTCAGCATCCAATGGGAATATATTATGTGCCCTGCTTGTCTCTTAATGTTGCAATATTTGGTGTTTTGTGTCAGAGGAAGTCCCCTACCTGGACAGCAATCTGTGTGCCGTTTGAGGTGGCTAACAGAGTGACAGGGTGAACCCCCTCCTCTGTCTGCATGCCCTGAAAGGAGGCCAAATCAATGGCCACCTGGGGAGGGGGGAAAGAGGTCCAAAATGTATTAAGACCTGAAGTCCAAAACGCATCACAAGTCTGAAGAGGGGGTTTTGCCCTTTAAGTGGAAAGTACCCAGTTGTATTGGTGTTTGCTGTGGGTGTGTTGATAGAAATATAATCACTAGTCATCATTCTAGTTCTGTCACTGTTAAGGTATCGAACAGAACTAAACACAGGGACACATTGGGGATTTCAGATCATGGTGGTAAAGTTTTAGTAAAACTCACCTGCTCTTCTGTACCATCTGCTGCTACCATGGTGACTGAATGTGTTCCATCTGCATTAAGCATTTCATGGGAAGGAACCGTGAAGGTGGTGCCATCACTGGTTACCATGGTAATTGTTTCCCCCAACGCCTGCATGTCAGCCTGCGAGATACTGACCTGGGAATGAAAAGGCATGTTTAAGGTGCATACTTTCAGTTTTTCCAAACTCACTTCACTCGCGCATAAGAGAGGCTTGCAGTACTGGCACATGCGCAGATCAAATACATTTCTGGAATGCCGATTGAGCTGTTTACATGTCCTAATCATTCAAAACAAAGGCGTTTTAATTTGCATATGCTCATTTCGATTATGACCATACACAGATTAAGATCAGCATAGTTAGGTGTTTACACAACTAATGCCATACTTGGCCCTCTGCCATAATCAGTTATTAGCGTGCATGTAAACATGTATGGTGTGTATGGTGCCATGGGTATAGAGGTGTGCAGATGTAGGGGGATAAATTAGGTTTTTGAGACATTAATTAAGAGAGGTAACGTAGAAATAGAATGAATATGCTCATTCTAGTTTAGTATTTGCTAACCTGTTGGGTAGTGAAGTGTGATCAAATGCACATCCTTCAGTGTGGTGCAGGGCCAAAAAAAACTAGGTATAAAATAAATAGAGCCTGCACACGCATAAGCTCCACCACGCACCTTTATTCACAAACAACGTTTCCATCCTTTAAGCCATTTCCTGTGAATGCCATCTGATTCATTTATTATGACAACTACTGTTGGGTATTAATATACGTTTTGTCTACCTGATATAAATGTCTACACAGTTATAATATTCAATCAATAAATATACACTGCTCAAAAAAATAAAGGGAACACTTAAACAACACAATGTAACTCCAAGTCAATCACACTTCTGTGAAATCAAACTGTCCAATTAGGAAGCAACACTGATTGACAATAAATTTCACATGCTGTTGTGCAAATGGAATAGACAAAAGGTGGAAATTATAGGCAATTAGCAAGACACCCCCAAAAAGGGAGTGATTCTGCAGGTGGTGACCACAGACAACTCCTCAGTTCCTATGCTTCCTGGCTGATGTTTTAGTCACTTTTGAATGCTGGCGGTGCTCTCACTCTAGTGGTAGCATGAGACGGAGTCTACAACCCACACAAGTGGCTCAGGTAGTGCAGTTCATCCAGGATGGCACATCAATGCGAACTGTGGCAAAAAGGTTTGCTGTGTCTGTCAGCGTAGTGTCCAGAGCATGGAGGCGCTACCAGGAGACAGGCCAGTACATCAGGAGACGTGGAGGAGGCCGTAGGAGGGCAACAACCCAGCAGCAGGACCGCTACCTCCGCCTTTGTGCCAGGAGGTGCACTGCCAGAGCCCTGCAAAATGACCTCCAGCAGGCCACAAATGTGCATGTGTCTGCTCAAACGGTCAGAAACAGACTCCATGAGGGTGGTATGAGGGCCCGACGTCCACAGGTGGGGGTTGGGCTTACAGCCCAGCACCGTGCAGGACGTTTGGAATTTGCCAGAGAACACCAAGATTGGCAAATTTGCCACTGGCGCTCTGTGCTCTTCACAGATGAAAGCAGGTTCACACTGAGCACATGTGACAGACGTGACAGAGTCTGGAGACACCGTGGAGAACGTTCTGCTGCCTGCAACATCCTCCAGCATGACCGGTTTGGCGGTGGGTCAGTCATGGTGTGAGGTGGCATTTCTTTGTGGTGCCGCACAGCCCTCCATGTGCTCGCCAGAGGTAGCCTGACTGCCATTAGGTACCGAGATGAGATCCTCAGACCCCTTGTGAGACCATATGCTGACACATGCACATTTGTGGCCTGCTGGAGGTCATTTAGCAGGGCTCTGGCAGTGCACCTCCTTGCACAAAGGCGGAGGTAGCGGTCCTGCTGCTGGGTTGTTGCCCTCCTACGGCCTCCTCCACGTCTCCTGATGTACTGGCCTGTCTCCTGGTAGCGCCTCCATGCTCTGGACACTACGCTGACAGACACAGCAAACCTTTTTGTCACAGCTCGCATTGATGTGCCATCCTGGATGAACTGCACTACCTGAGCCACTTGTGTGGGTTGTAGACTCCGTCTCATGCTACCACTAGAGTGAGAGCACCGCCAGCATTCAAAAGTGACCAAAACATCAGCCAGGAAGCATAGGAACTGAGAAGTGGTCTGTGGTCACCACCTGCAGAATCACAAATTTTTTGGGGGTGTCTTGCTAATTTGCCTATAATTTCCACCTTTTGTCTATTCCATTTGCACAACAGCATGTGAAATGTATTGTCAATCAGTGTTGCTTCCTAAGTGGACAGTTTGATTTCATAGAAGTGTGATTGACTTGGAGTTACATTGTGTTGTTTAAGTGTTCCCTTTATTTTTTTGAGCAGTGTATATAGTGCCTTCGGAAAGTATACAGACCTCTTGAATTTTCCACACTTTGTTACGTTACAGCCTTATTCTAAAATGGATTTTAAAAAATCTATCCTAAGCAACCTACACACAATTCCCCATAATGGCAAAGCGAAAACAGCTTTATTAAAAATAACAGAAATACCTTATTCATATAAGTATTCAGACCCTTTGCTATGCGACTCGAAATTGAGCTCGGGTGCATCCTGTTTCCATTGATCATCCTTGAGACGTTTCCACAAATTGACTGGAGTCCACCTGCGGTAAATTCAATTGATTGGACATGATTTGGAAAGGCACACACCTGTCTATATAAGGTCCCACAGTTGACAGTGCATGTCAGAGCAAAAACCAAGCCATGAGGTAGAAGGAATTGTCCGTAGAGGTCCGAGACAGGATTGTGTCGAGGCACAGATCTGGGGAAGGGTACCTAAACATTCCTGCAGCATTGAAGGTCCCAAAGAACACAGTGGCCTCCATCATTCTTAAATGGGCGAAGTTTGGAACCACCAAGACTCTTCCTGAGCAATCGGGGGAGAAGGGCCTTGGTCGGGGAGATGACTAAGAACCCGATGGCCACTCTGACAGAGCTCTAGAGCTCCTCTGTAGAGATGGGAGAACCTTTCAGAAGGACAACCATCTCTGCAGCACTCCACCAATCAGGCCTTTATGGTAGTGGCCAGACGTGCCTTTTACTAAGGAGTGGCTTCCATGACAGCCCGCTTGGAGTTTGCCAAAAGGCACCGAAAGACTCTCAGACAATGAGAAACAAGATTCTCTGGTCTAATGAAATCAAGATTGAACTCTTTGACCTGAATGCCAAGCGTCACGTCCGGAAAAAACCTGGCACCATCCCTACAGTGAAGCATGGTGGTGGCAGCATCATGCTGTGGGCATGTTGTTTAGCGGCATGAACTGGGAGATAAGTCAGGATCGAGGCGAAGGTGAACCGAGCAAAGTACAGAGAGATCCTTGATGAAAACCTGCCCGAGGGCTGCCGAGTGGCGCAGCGGTCTAAGGCACTGCATCTCAGTGCTAGAGGCATCACTACAGACCCTGTTTCGTTTCCAGCCTGTATCACAACCAGCCGTGATTGGGAGTCCCATAGGGTGGTGCACAAGTGGCCCAGCATCGTCCAGGTTAGGGTTTGGCCGTCATTGGAAATAAGAACTTCTTATTTAAATAACATTTAAAAAAAAAAATGCAATCTTCCAACAACCCTTAGCACACAGCCAAGACGAATCAGGAGTCTCTGAATGTCCTTGAGTGGCCCAGCCAGAGCCCGGACTTGAACCCGATCGAACATCTCTGGAGTGACCTGAAAATAGCTGTACAGCAACGCACCCCATCCAACCTGACAGAGCTTGAGAGGATATGCAGAGTGGAATTGAAAGAACACCCCAAATATAGGTGTGCCAAGCTTGTAGCGTCATACTTAAGACTCAAGGCTGTAATCGCTGCCAACGGTGCTTCAACAAAGTACTGAGTAAAGGGTCTGAATATTTATATAAATTGAAAATATCAGTTGTTTTTTAGATTTCTAAAAACAAGTTTTTGCTTTGTCATTATGGGGTATTGTGTGTAAATTGAGACAAAAAAAATATTTAATCTATTTTAGAATAAGGCTGTAACGTAACAAAATGTGGAAAAAGTCATGGGGTCTGAATACTTTCCAAATGCACTGTATGTGTGTGTACACACACACAAAAAAGATCCCCTTTCAACTTAAATATGTATAGACTGCTCTAATTGATGCTTGTCCTATGTCTATAACTATGGGTGTGGTACACTTCCGGTGAAATTAAATAAGTGTGACGACTCCATTTATTTTATACTAACCTGTTGAGTTCCATCCGGGTGTGTTATGAGCTGCACATGCTGCTGACCAATGGCCTCAGTCTCAGTCATCTGTTCCGAACAGGACTCTTCCGCCTCTTCCTCCTCAACCGGGGCAAAATTCACTGAGGGATCATCGATGGCCTCTGAATCACATGGAATAACAACAATGACATTTCTCAATTATCGTCTCGTGACTGTCATTACTCTGGTTGCAGTCCTGATAAGGGCATAACAGCAGTCAGTGATTCATCGAGAGTCAACCTTTAAACAGATACGTCAGACTTTAGAGGTAATCTACAGGTAACTGCCAAAATAAAAGCAAACGCTTGAGTAAATTAGGGATACACAGTATATTGAAAGCAGGTTATTCCACAAAGGTGTGGTTCTTGAGTTATATAAGCAATTAAAAAACATCCCATCATACTTAGGGGTCATGTATAAAAATGCCCAGATGCTCATTACTTTGGCTACCATGAGTAGAAGAATACTCAGTTACTTTGAAAGAGGGGTCTCAAAGGAGCATAGGGGGTTTAAAATGTGTGTCTCATTCACCAGATCTCAATCAAATTGTAAACTTATGGGAGATTCTGGAGCGGTACCTGAGACAGCATTTTCCACCACCATCAACAAAACACCAAATTCTGGAATTTTTCATTGAAGAAAGGCGTCACATCCCTCAAATAGACACTTGTATGCCAAGGCGCATTCAAGCGGTTCTGGCGACCCAACGTTCTATTACGACACTATGTTGGCGTTTGTTTTGGCAGTTACCTGTATGTTTATGGTTATTAGGTCACCACTAGTTACACCTTCGTACACATAGGTTGGGTTCTTTTTTTTCTCCTCCCCAAAAAACAGAGGAGAGGAAAGACAAATAAGATGAAGTCATCCATTGATGACTAATACATATGTGTAAGGTGGTGTTGACTACCAAGCCTGACCTGTAGGGGGTTCATAGTAGGCCTCCTGCTCTTCCTCAATGGGCTCTGTGACGTTATGCGCTGTGCGTTTGTGCATGGCCAGGGTGGAGATCTGCTTGTAGGTCTTCCCACAGTGGTTGCAGTTGTAGGGCTTGCATGGTGTGTGGACAACGTGGTGTTTGTAAAGGCTGGAGTACTCTGTGAACCGCTTGTCACAGCCTGGGACAGTGCATACGTAAGGCTTCTCTCCTGTAAATACATCCATTTCATTAATAACACTGTAAAAGGCCACACTACAAAAGGACTGAATAATGTTGTTGTGTGACTTTTAACATAAAGAGAAACATAAGGACTATATACCTGTGTGGATCCTCACATGGTTCTTATAGTTGGTGGCACTGGCAAAGGCTCGCCCACAGCCAGGCTCTGCACAGTAGTAAGGCCTCTCCCCTGTGTGTGTGCGAATGTGCACCTTCCTGATGTTAGAGGTAGTAAACGATCTCCCGCACCCCTCAAACGGGCACATGAATGGCTTCTCGCCTACAGTACAGAGGGGATGATGAGCTTGTTCAAGACCTCTTCAAATTCATGGTTGAGATCATTTATAAACAGCATTATCACATGATTTCTAATCCAAATCCGAGGGCAAAAAAAACAACTACTTGTACACTGTAGATTGCATTTGTAGGGATAAGACTAGGTATAAGTCTGACTGGACAATTTTGTACCTGTGTGGGTTCTGATGTGCTTTTGGAGGTCACCTGACGTCTTGAACGACTTTGCACAGTGCACTTCCTGGCAGCGATAAGGCTTCTCACCAGTGTGTGTCCTGATGTGGCTTTTCAGGCCATACCCTTTTGGGGGAAAAAAACACATTTTGCTGAGTTGGAAACATGTGCTGTACATTTAATGGATCACAGTCACACTGACCGACATTGAGGAATTGTTCAAACTGAGGAAACTGATATCTCCTTAGCCATTTCAACAACGTTACTGTGACTTATGCCTAGAGCTCCTCCGCTTCATATCTCAAAGGATTATGGACCTTTGCATTAGTCTGAAGATCGTTTATTACCTGTAGCAAACTTCTTTCCACAACCCAGATGATCACACAGATATGGCCGGTCACCTGTGTGGTACCTCTCATGTACCTGCAGAGGTCAGAAAAGAGCAAATGAAACAAGATTAACAGATTAGTCATTTGGACCAGTTGAGTCTGACTCATTCTACATTCAAGAACCCAAGTCACCTTCAGGGAGTGAGTGTGCTTTACCTTCAGATGGTGTGCTGTTGTGTAGAGTTTCCCACAGCCCTCATAGTCACAGCGGAAAGATTTCTCTGTAGGCTGCTCCCTAGAACTACGACCACTCTGCCTTTGTAGCACAATCTGAAAGAAATATGTATCCAATGTACACTGGTTGTAAATATGATATGACATAGATAAACATGAGAAGTATAGTACCTGCATCTGGACACCACAATCTTGCTCAGCTCTCATCAGTACGGAGTTGACATCATCAGCTTCCACCTGAGAAAACAAAGGGGGTAATAACCAGTGACCATTTTTCCTCAAACACAGATAAGGTATTTGAAAATTGCCTATACTGCTGAGTTGATGAGCTGTTAAGATACAATGTCAATAGCAAACTACCTTAGCGGTGTATTGTTCCAGCACGTTGATGGTCTCTTGGTCGAGGGTTCCATCAGCGTTCAGGTCTGACACGGTTCCATCTGCCTGGATGGCCAGGATGGTGTTGGTTTGGGGCATCTGTACTGTGTGCTGGATGTAAGCTGTGGTGCCATCCTCCAGCTGAACAGCCTGCAGGGTATTCTGGTCATATGTATCTGGGAGGGAGTTTCATTGAAATTTAGTACCCTCTGGCAAAAAGTTGTTTTCATTTTTAATTTACCCATCCAAATTCCTCATAAAAATTGAAACACTGGGTGAAAACACATTTAATGACAAAGGGATTACAACAATCTTAAAAAGATGCAATATGCAGAAATCACTCCACCATTTCCTAGTTGCTAAAATTATTAAATTTGCTTAATTTCAGTTTGTGACAAAACAAGCAATGTAGAGAATCACTGTACCATCTTAATCTCTGAAATATATTTTCAATAACAAAAAATATTGTATTTTCAGCTGTTTGAAGCATGTGTACAAAACCGAAAGTAAAAGATGCAAAAGCTAAACTTAAGATCGGGAAGCATAGAAAAAGTGCACATAGAACAGATTTACCACTTATTAGACTTGCTTTCAGTGAGAAATGACAGATCTATCTCTATGTGAATTTGGTCAGGTCACCTAAAAGGCTACATGTTGCAGCTTTAAGATTGAGACAAACCTTTTGGTGTGTGGATGTAAGCCGTTGTGCCATCTTCCAGCTGCACAGCCTGACCATCCTCAAGTCTCAGACCATCTCCTCCAATTACATCACACAAAGGGGATCCTGTCCACCTGTTGGTCTCCTCTGATAAGTAAAAATGGGGAAATATTGATATTATATTACTATTCCCATCACAATACAGTTTAATCTTAAAGCGAAGTGACATGAATAAACAAAATGTCTAAATTAAAAACAAAATAAGCAATGATTAATTAAAACACATCAATAATTAACATTGCTAAGAGGAAAACAGACCTGCTCTTGGCATTGATACATGTTGGACATATGCAGTAGATCCATCCTCCAGCTGAATGACCTGTCCATCCATGAACTTTCCATCTGAAATGGAGACTGCATTCTTCAATCAGACTGCTCTCATCAAATAATGGACTAAATCATGGTAATAATCAATAGAAAGAAGAAATCTGTCACGACTTGGCCAAGCAAGGTTAGCAACTCTTTCTACATGGTCAGACCGTTTGGGGGGTTACTTTATGGGGTAGTGTTCACTGTTAGTCAAGCCAATACATTCATGGCCACTTTCCATTACTGTATGTTTGGAGATGATTGACATTTGAGTTACCTTTAGGGTTGTGCTGTATGTAAGCTGTAGAGCCATCTGCAAGGGTCACAGCCTGTAAACTCACAGTGTCCATGTCCATTTGATCGCCATCTTTTGAACACAAATGACACAAGGGAGAAAAAAACAGGCTCTAGATGTATAACAGCATGTGTAAGTAACTTTTTGCTTTGCTGGAAACTTGGCAGAATCCCCACCGATAAATGGAAAGGCATGGGTCAACTCACCTGAAACAGTCTCTGCCAAACAGAGGGTGACCTGCTGAGTGTCTCCACCTGCATTTTGGAACTCTGCAATGCCCTGGGAGTCCCGGTTAATCTGAGCCAACAGCATTGTCGCTCTGCCAGACGAACACACACACCTACGTTAAATTCACTGTGTGTGGCTGACATACGTTAAATTCACTGTGTGTGGCTGCATTGGGTGCAGTCAGTCACTTTCCATTCAACTCTTGTAGTCAGATGCACAAAGATAATTTATGGATGCGACAAGACCCACTTTATTCAATTGGATAGCAGTGTCTGTTGCATTACTAGATCATATGTACACTAATAATACAAATCAAACGTCCAGCTGCTTCCAGCTGACATGTTGTACAACAGTTGATAGGAGTAGCGCAGATTCAACAGTTCATGTTGTTGCCAAGTTGGATGGAACTTGATAGGGCAGTCAACAGTGCAGCTTCAGCTAGCTGTGTCAGACATCACGTTACCGTATCAACTATGAATGTGATTAGTATTTTTGTTTACCTATACCTAGCTAACTATAAGTAACGAACTAAATTAGACAAACGTTAGCTAGCGTTAGCTGAGAACAATTTTTGTTCGATTAGCGTTAGCTAACCGACACTCGGTGATCATTTCACTAACGTTAGCTAAGTTAGCTAGCTAGTTAGTTCGTCATTCATGTATCTACTAGCAAACTAGTTAATGTTGAGAAAGGGCAAGTTAGTTAGCTAAATAAACAGTCAATGGGGAAATCGAGTTTATAAATTAGCCTCTTAAACGAACGGCTAACGTTAAATAGTTAGCAGGCAGCAGTTAGTAGTGTAAAGAACGCGGACAAATCATTTGCTAGTGCTAATTAGCATGTGGGCTAGCGAATAATATATATATTTTTTAGACAATACATGATTTAAACTATGGTTTAATGGAGTATATTTCTCATATCAAACGGCGAGCACAGATATCCCCTTCCGTCTCCCAAACTGGATATGGCTGTAGAAAGGCACACTGGGTAAAACCACATTTATACGAACCTCTAAAATTTCCAACAATCCCTTCGGTTCGACCACCATGCATCAGGGCAGGAAATGTTCTCATGTGCGCGCACCCTGGAACATGTACAAAGATAGCACTTGCCCCGATGATTGGCAAATATTTCAGTCACGCAAGCTTCTAGTAATCTCATTGGTTCAAAGTCATTTCAATCATTGACTAGTGACCTCCCATAGCCATAAATTCTTCACATTCTGCTTTTGGGGTACGTTCCATACGCCATTCTGGATCACAATTGCGACCGCTTGCAAGTAAATTCAAGCGATTTCCAATAAAATATTTAACCTCACCTATGTTATTACACGTGATATTCGTGCTGTTCGTTCAGCACAAGAAACAAATATAATCCTAAAAAACGTTTTCGAAGTTGGACACAGCCATTTTGGAACCGCAAAGCCTCATGGTAGCATAGAGTCGAGCGAGGTAATGTGGGCAATGCAGTTGAATAAAACTCCAGGGTATTTGTAATGCATTTTATATACATTGACGTTAGCCAGCAGTGTCTGTTAAATGAAACGAACCAGATCCAGGAAAACGATATGCAGTTTCAAGCAAGTTTATGGCCACGTTCTAGTTCGTCTATATCGTGCTGCGCAGTATGCAGTCATATCGGTCACTGATAATGTACGCACAGGTGTCAAACTCATTCCATGGAGGGCCGAGTGTCTGCGGGTTTTCGCTCCACCCTTGTACTTGATTGATGAATTAACATCACTAATTAGTTAGGAACTCCCCACACCTGGTTGTCTAGGGCTTTATTGAAAGGAAAGACCAAAAACCTGCAGACACAAGGCCCTCCGTGGAATGAGTTTGACACCCCTGATGTAGAGCTTTAGTGTCTACTAGCGGGAGTGATCAACGCTAGCTAAGAAGGACATGACACCCTTCTATCCCATAGTAGCACATGAACTAAAATTATAATTAGCTGGCTGCATAGTTCTAAATAGATTACACGTCACCTGATCTGACAGAGTATACAGACAATCACCCAAAATAGGCTCCAAATCAAATTACTGAGTGCACAACTGTGTAGCTGTTAGTAAACAGTCAAATGCACGCAATCGAACGTAACTTTTTTTTAATATGTTGTGTATATAGATGGTTCATTCATACACCAATCAAACGCTTGAGACCTACACGATCAAGTCCAATTGTACATGCTTCAATGAAGCATCCAATTGACTTTGTGCTCACAACACGTCTTGTATCCAAACTGAACACCATGAGCACTCTTTTTTCAGGAATCTAGAATGTTTCCACTTTAGCAGCAAAGTGATGCCACTCATTATTCTACACCGTAACCAAAGTTACAGCGGATTGTGTTTTAAATGGTCTTAATTGATTTAAAAATTGCAGTCTGATACAGAAGGCTAGGAGACCTGAACAATATGAAAGTGCTAGTCATTAATTTACAGAGATCAGGCATCACATAGTGCCATGAAGTATCCAATATGCTACATATGAATACACTTGACACCTTACAAATGCCTCTGGTTGTTTTAGCAAGGCTACTTAAAAATCAAGAACCTTGGCTTGTATATACATAACAAACATGAGAATTTGTTAATGCAGAAAATAACAGACAACACTACTGCCAGAGGTATAATCTTATCACACACAGCCTTTTGGCCAAAACAGTGAAAATGATGAAACATTTAGTCCCATTATCAATTTCAAATTGTTAAGCCCTCCCATTTTGTTTAAGAGGGAAGAAAAAAAGTTTCCGTCCTAGTATCCTCCACATTGGATCCCAGAAGACAATGTTGTTTAGAGCTTATTTTTTCTCTTGCTTCAAGCTCAAGTTCTTGGTTTGTTTTCCCAGCCATTTGTTGCATTTGGTTGTCTTCCCACTTCTTCTGGTGCTATTTCCAATTTGATAGCCAGATTGAAGAGTCAGTAAGAAGAACCAGTTCTGGAACCACTACTTAAGGGAACAACACAAGCTTTTTTCACGTCACTACAATCAGTCAGCGTAATAAAAGGGAGAAGGGATGACTCAATTCATTCCTGGAGCATTGCCACCAAAATTGAAATTAGTTGGCACCACTTCTGGCACTGTGAACTTGTATCCGCCATGCTTCTCGATCATTTTGGATTCTGGAATGAAGAACACAGGGCAATTATACAACAGGCAAAACATGGTAAGTGTTTATTTCCTATGATATTAAAACAATTAAATAAAAATGAACAGCTGTCTTATTGTATTACGGGGATAGATTTACTTACCATGTGCTGCCCGTCTCTGGTCTGCAAGTGTGCCAATGTCATGAAGGTGTTTTCCTTGTTCCTCATCAAGGGTTTGTGTGAGTGCCTGGTACCATGCTGGGTCACGGGTCTGGATATCTGAGTTGGAGAAAAACATAGTTAAGTTAAAGTTTTCCCTCCACTTTTATGTACGATTTACACTTAAGCAACATATTGCATTCATGTCTTCAATCCCAAGATCTCGTTTGTATTGCGTTTTTAAACCTTCTCAGACAAATGCCTCTGTCTTCAACTGAAGAACACGCTGCTGTGGGGAATTGAACCCAGAGACACAGAACGTGACCCTGATCCGAATCATTATCATTTCATCACTTAAGATCTTGTACTAATAATGCACGTTAAATAACAGGCCTCACAAATTTGTTTCGTAATATTATTGAGTGTAAACACTTATTCACTGTTTATTTCCAATTTGTGTCCTTAACTTGAGGACCCATCACTAGCTTTGTGTGCCTGAAAGGTGGTCTCCTTACTCTGTAGTATGGCCTTGAAGATCTGGTATTCATCCACTAGGTTGTCTTCATCGTCTACAGCTGTAGTGTAGCCCTCCAGTGCAGTCTCCTCTGCGTCATCCTCATCCCAGTCCTCATCATCCCCATCCTCTCCTGCATGCTTGGCCAGCATCTCCAAGTACTCCTGGCCCTCCTCATCAATGTCATCCTCATCACTGCCCAGCTCGACTGAGGAAAGGCACAATGGATTAATTTATTACTGATCAATCCACTAACACAACTCAAACCATCTACCAATGAAGTGCTCCTTGCAGCTGTATCTTATTCTATTCAATATAGTAGGAAGATTAACTAAGGGAGTGACAATGGGACTTAAGAGTTAAGATGATAGCACAAATGCCGTACCATTCTCCTCATCCTCCTCTCCATCTCCATCTTCATCCTCATCCTCATTCTCATTCTCTGCTTGACAGGCGTAGGCCCTCTTGAGGCCGTTGAAGAGCAGGATGGCTGCGGGGAGCAGTTGGCCGGCCACCTGGTTGACAGCCTGGGGCCTCTGCTCCAAGTCAATGAGGGCACACAGACCAAGCACACAGATCTTCCTATCGTGGAGCCTGGGGAATAACATATTTTTTTTTATCTTACAGTACATTTTTCTCTCTACTTGATATCAAACTATATGGGGGACCAGAGAAACCAGACGAGCTGTAAAGATATTAAATGTGAGCATCTTTCCTGGTCTTACCCCAGGAAGCAGTCAACATCTTTGAGCCACTGGGAGATGAAGTGGTTGGTGATGGGCTCAGTGTTGTTTGGGAAGCGCAGGTTCTCCAGGGTGTTGAGCAGCAGAGGGGGGCTGTAGTACAGGGCTGCGATGGCCACTTGCAGACACATGGTCCTCAGCTCACTGGTCTTCACCTCCCTCGTCAGCCTCTCCAGCGCAGCCGCCACAAACAAGGGAACAACCTGCAGGAGCGGCAAAGAAAGTCTAAGGTGAATGTATAGTACAGTGCTTCTCAAAAGCAGTTACTTTGAATACAGTCGTAGCCATACACGATTTAGTGTAGAAGCCAGACGCTTACCTGATCAATTCCACGCCCTTTGCACTGCAGAATAACCACCTCCAACAGCTTGGCTGCATGACACTCTGGATCCTCACCTGGATCACCAGTCAGAACCTGCATGGACAGATTATCAACTTGTTCACACCCAGCAAAAATACACACCACCAATGTGTGAAAAAAATTGTATAGCGGCTGTAAGATACTGTACCTTCTTGCACATGCTGTAGATTATCTCCAGGTATTTAGTGTCAGACAGGAGAGTGTCTGTGTCAACCGTGACATAGTTGTGAAGGAGAGGCATCATGTCTGAAATATAGTCACATCCCCCATTTAATATAGTGTGTGTCTATATAATAGTCAAATCACCATAACAGGCAGTTGAGACTAGTAGGTTGGTGAGCAGTATACCTGTGAAGTAGTCAAAGCCATCCTGCTGGAAGACCTCGAACACTAAGGGGAGGAGCTGCCACATCTGTGGGGACACCTGCTGGCAGGTCAGGCTGTGTGCCAGAGACAGGATCTCCTCGTAGAACTCTGAAAATCAACACACACACACAGGCTGGGTGTCAGACAGAGGTAAATATAGGACAACCCCCACAGAGTGAGTCAGTCACGTAAATGACTCTAGGCACCTCGCCCACCTGTACGTGTCAGAGACGGGAGGACCTGGTTGGAATGTGGTGGGACAGGAAGAGCAAGGGAGACTTACCCAGGACGTGCTGCTGCAGGACGGTGCCAATCACCTGCAGACATATACCCTCCAGCTGCTGGGTGATCTAAAACAGAAACCCCATTCATTTAGTTAGAGCACTGGAACACACACACAGACAGAGATTGACCATGAACATACAAGTGGTGTTGCAAGAGTAGATTTGATGATTTCATTGTGCAAGTCATTTCCAGAAAACCAAATACCTGTGGGTAGGCACATTGATAAAAACAACATCATAAGTCAACAGCTTTACTTTACACAGTCAACGACAATGAGTAGCATACCAAGAAGACATATCTAACTGTTGACCAACATTTGCTGGTTTGGCTGGTTCCAAGCTCCACGGGTCCTGTGCGTCGGCGGACGTACGGGCAGAGAGCCACAGTGCTATTTCTAGAGGCATCAGCCTGCAAGGCACTTTGAAGAGAGAACAGTGTGTGTTTCCAGGAGCGGGTGGGCAGCTGGGAGTGTGTTGGCAGGCAGCACTATGAGCTGGGAGGGAAGCTGCTCTACTGAGTGGGTGTTTGGTTGAATGGCTGTAAGTAAATATGCCTTGTCCAAACCAGAATGGCCAACAGGGCAGGAGCCCATATCCTGTTTCTGTAGCATGAGACAGCTTGATGTACATACAAGGTGACCCCCTGGACAGGACGCCATGGCTGTACTCACCTCTTTGTGGTCCTCCACCACACTGAGCAGTGTGTCGATAGTGTTGAGGATGCCCATGGCTGTCACCGCCTTGTCGTCCCCTCCCTCCTCGTCAGGCCCCGTCTGGATGACCTGGTTGAAGGTCATCGCCTGAGGAGAGATGGGAATAACAGCCATAAGTGGGTTTCCCTGAGAGCAGGGTCTTTAAAACCAGACCAACATGGAACTAGGAGAGATGGTAACTGGGCCTTATTTCCTATCTCCATGGCTGACAAACAGAACTGTAACATGATCAAAGGAAGGAGACTTCCTGTGCAGGGCCGTTTTATGAGTCAGGCACTGAGCACACACTCCTCACCAAGTGCTGTGTCATCTCCACGGCGATGGGCGTGACCTCTTCGCTGTACTCGCAGATCATCTTCTGGATGACATTAGTGAGGTCATCATTCTCCGTTTCACGCACAATGTGCAGGAGGGCCTGCATCACAGGCCGGATGAAGGGAGTGATATACTCTTTGGCTAGGAAAGAGGAAAAACATGACAGAGGAGCACTTAGTGATAATCAGCTATATCATTTGGATTCAAGAAGAACATTAACCATTAATGTTATTCAGCAAAGAAAAAGACTCCATATACACCTATGGTGTGTTTGACAGTGTAGAGATAGCTACCTTTCTCCTGGTTGCTGATGAGGACCTGCAGGGCGATGGCTGCCTCCACTTTAACAGGCATCTCGTTGTCGTTGATCAGGCAGAGGCGGGTCAGCTCCAGGGCTGTCTGCAGGTTCTGGTCACTCTTAAACTTGACCTCACAGAAGTAATGCAGGACCCAACAGGCCTATGGGGAAACACCAGAGATGGTGGTTAACAGTTAACCAGTGCAGGACAGTAAACAAACTGGCTATACTTTTGCAAAATTCTCCTAAATCTAGAATTTGTATCTAGAACCATCAAGATGTGAAGAGTGGAAAATCCACTGCAATGACAGAGGCAGAACTTTCAGAAAACACTGGTGTTTTACCAAATCATTGTCATTAATATTCTTGATACACTCAAATGTATTTATAAAGCCCTTCTTACATCAGCTGATGTCAAGGTGCTGTACAGAAACACAGCCTAAAACCCCAAACGGCAAGCAATGCAGGTGTAGAAGCACGGTGGATAGGAAAAACTCCCTAGAAAGGCCAGAACCTAGGAAGAAACCTAGAGAGGAACCAGCCTATGAGGGGTGGCCAGTCCTCTTCTGGCTGTGCCGGGTGGAGATTATAACAGAACATGGCCAAGATGTTCAAATGTTCATAGATAACCAGCAGGGTCAAATAATAATAATCACAGTGGTTGTCGAGGGTGCAACAGGTCAGCACCTCAGGAGTAAATGTCAGCTGGCTTTTCATAGCCGATCATTCAGAGTATCTCTACCGCTCCTGCAGTCTCTAGAGAGTTGAAAACAGCATGTCTGGGACAGGTAGCACGTCCGGTGATCAGCTCACATGCCCTTCCCTTCTCCCCACTGGAACCCTGGGACAGAATGATCTGGCAACGTGACACTTACTCTGGCTCTCATATAGCCCAGCTCACTGCGGAACAGAGTGAAGACGTGGTTCTGCAGCATGAACTCCATCTGGTCTTTATAGACCTTTTTCTGTTTCCGGGGGAGAGAAGAAAATGAAATTCATGGTTAACAAAAATGCATTTAATGTATTTGACTGCCACGTGGGAGCCATAAAGTGAACTTAAGGGATAAAACAATTTGGCAAAATAGTTACACGCCGTGTCAGCTACCTCATCTGATGAGTACATGGTCAGACCAAAGGTCAACTAGAAAAGAGGAGATAGCAGGTGGTGTTGGGGGTTAATAACCTTGAGCAGGATTTCAGCCAGAGAGCCAATCATGTGCAGCGCTCCGTCCTTCTTCCTGGGGTCAGAGGTGGGCTCAGTGAGGATCTGATAACAGAAGCCCATGGTCTTCTGAAGAACCTAGAGAATAAAGAAACGCATTCAGTCAAATGTGCTGCTTCTCTGTGTATCCTGGATAACTGTTACACATTAACATCCAATACCTCTGATATGTCCCAAATGGCACCCTAATCCATGTATAGTGCACTACTATTGACCAGGGCTCATGGGGTAGTGCACTATGTAGGGAATAGGGTACCATTTGAGATGCAGGCCAGGAGAGTTTGTGGGAGAGTATGGAGGCTGGCCCGTGGTGAGGAGTCAGAGACGTCACAGGTCAGTACTATGATCTCCAGTGGCTCTATGGCTGAAGGTGTGGAGTGAGCACCGCCGCACAGACTGTAAGACACAGCCAGACGGCAGCACGTAACATGGACAGGCACCACACGCCCTGTTCACCCACAGCCAAAACGGAATAGAACTACCTCCTTGCTAAAACAACACCTTACATTTAGAACAGAAAGAAAGCCGTAATACGTAACACATCTGACTAGGGAGCTACAGCAACTAAAATAGTGCTTTCTTCCAGCTATGCTTCTTTGTTTTCCAGTGTTCTCCTGGCTGGACTCATCCACAGACCGGTTCCAACAGCTCTGTACTGTTGTTGGAGCAACAGGGCGCTAATGAGAGCCACAGCAAGACAGGACGGAGGAATGGGCAAGGCCATAAATAAGGGCAGGAGTGAGGCCAGTAGAAAAAAAACAACAGGCACCAGGCAATGCGTCCCAAATAGCACCCTATTACCAATATAGTGCACTACTTTTGACCAGGGCTCTAGGGAGAAGAAATAAGTAGTGCACTATATAGGGAATAGGGTGCCATTTGGGATGAAAGAGGATCACATCATGGCAGGCTGTTGACCCTGCCAGGACCAGGAGGACACAGCATTCACATCAGAACCACAACTCACTTCTTTCCTCTTGTTGCAGGAGGTGAAGAGCAGGGTCTGGGCAGCCGTGGTGGGAGAGATGAAATCCTCGAACACATCTGAGACGGGACAGAGAGTCAGCAGATCAGATGGCACATTGCATTGGTTTGTTAGAATAGCTTTACACAGTTAAATCTTTGAACTGATCACTTCCAGGCAGTCTGATTCCAGGACATTCCTTCTGGATGACAAACACTACGGAATATTTCTGATTTCCAAAAACAAGAATGGCGCTTACCAAACTTCATGCGAATGTACTCGTATGGGTCCTCCTCCCACAACTCCTGGTCACTGTCCGTGTAGCACATGAGAGGGAAAACCACGTCCTGAATGATGCCCTGGATATGTGGCTTCAGGTTCTTCCAGGTGACAGCGTGTGCGATTCCCTGGTTAATATAGTTGAGTGTCTGCTGGAGGACTCTGGGAGCTACGTATTGCTTCTCCTTATACTGATATAAGACCTTCAGCAGCACCTACAGACAGACAGGCAAATCAGTTCCCTCTGGTTGAGATCAGACTCCCATGCAGACAGACACAGCTGAAAGGCAACCTTCTGTCCCTCAGTCAGAGTCATGCATCACACATCTTTCAGCTCAGACAAATCCAAGAGCGGCCTTGGCCTCTCACCTGTTGTGCTGCCACTGAGTATCCCTTGAGGAAGAGATCGGCAAACTCTGTGTACTCTTTGGTAGTGTTGCCTGGGCTGCCATACCTGGGAGGGGTTTAAAGATGCTTTCACATGTTAATATACAGTGAACCAAAATATAAACACAACATGTAAAGTGTTGGTCCCATGTTTCATGAGCTGAAATTTAAGATCCCAGACATTTTCCACACGCACAAAAGGTTTCTCTCCAATTTTGTGCACACATTTGTTTACATCCCTGTTAGTGAGCATTTCTCCTTTGCCAAGATAATCCATCCACCAGACAGGTAATGAATGATAAGTGACATAATTAAGGGATTATCACTTTCACCTGGTCAGTCTCATGGAAAGAGCAGGTGTTCCAAATGTTTTGGTGTTCCAAATGTACACTCAGTGTAGAATCAGTGACAGTGTGCTGGGGTGGGTTGAGTAGGCTTACCTCTCGAAGAGCCTGGCCAGGATGTGGAGGGCCCACTTTTTACACTTCCACCAGGGCAGCTCAGGTCTCTCGTCCTCATCCACCTGCAAGGTCTCCTGTGGGCCACAGACGGGGAAGGAGGGGAGAAAGAGAGAAGGGAAATAAAATAAGCTTTCTTTCAACTAGCAGCAATTAAAATAAAACAAACAAACTACAGCTAATCTGTTTGGGAGCTACTTGATTTGCATAGTCAACCTATTTGTGCTCCCTCCTTGCCCTACCACAGTAAATCTGCCCTCACCGGAGGCACGTCTCTGTCCACCACTGTCTTCAGGATCTCCATCCACTCCGTCAGGTTCTGTCGGTTGATCAGCTCCAGGGGGAGGTTATACTGTGGACAGGGAAAAGGAGAAATCCCGTCTATTCAATTCAAAAAGCTTTGTCGTCGTTCCAATGGACAGACAGACAACCCTAGACAGCAGTGCAGTCTGGCATGCTGAGGGGGGACAGGTCTAGCCCAGTGGCCCTGACATGGACCAGATGGTCCTCAGCCCTCCCCCTTCTACAGGACAACCATAATCGACCCATCTCCAAACCCAGTATTATGGAAGGAGTAGCTAAATACCTGGACACTACAACTATACATCCACATTTAGACAAGTACCATACACTCCCTATTACAATCAACACAGACTAATATATACACAACTTCTAAGAAGGTGAGCGTGAAGGATGTGATCAGTAGTACCTGGAAGAGGGCGTAGAGGATCTTGAAGATCTGTTTTTGCACCAGGACAGACTCACTGGAGGGGTCAGGGAGCAGCTGGATGAAGCGGTCCTTCAGCATGGGCATGAAGATCTGCATGGCCGCCACCAGAGGACTGCGCTCGTCCGGCTTCTTGTACCTGTCAAACACACAATCAGAAACATCAACCACCTGAATACATAGCAAACAGCTCTATAATACGGTCTCTGTCCCAAATGGTACCCCATTCCCTAAATGGTTGGGACACAAACATGGTCACTCTAAAACAAGGAGTCCTTACTCATAGTTTTTAACCAGCTGGTAGAGGCAGAGCAGGATGCCCAGCCAGCCGGCGCTGTTATCTGACTGCAGGTAGAAGCCAATCTTGTCCACGATGGCCGTCCACTTGCCGGGGTAGTCGTGTTTAATCATGTGATGGATGCATGTCGTCAGCTGCACTCTGAAGGGTTAGAGAGGAGAAAGGTTGGAAGACGATCTGGTTGATCCGAGCTACACCCCCCCCCCCCCCCCCCCTGCTGGCGCTGTGCAGTGAGCTGAGCAGCCACAGGGTGGTAGGTTACCTGATGCGCTCGGGGGAGTGAATGATGGCCTCCACGATGTTGTCACGGATAAACTGCCTGTCCTCCTCTGGTATGTTATTGACAGGCGTCTCCGTGCTGGTGCCGTCCCCCTCACTCCAGTGCTGGGTCACCATGTTCTTGAGGTAGATCACCCCTGGGGAGGAGAGAGGGGGACAATAAACTGACTAAACACAAGACAGGCTTCATAGAGATCCTATTAATAATGGATTACGTACAGTGCATTCGCAAAGTATTCAGACGCGTTAACTTTTTCCACATTCTGTTACGTAACAGCCTTATTACAAAATTGATTGAAATGCCCCCCCCCCCCCCCCCCCCTCAAAATACTCCATAATGACAAAATTAAATAAATAGTCTAGATTTTTTTCTTCCAATTTTTTAAAAATAAACTGAAATATCACATTTACATTAGTATTCAGACTCTTTACTCAGTACTTTGTTGATGCACCTTCATCTTTCCCTCGATGCTGACTAGTCTCCCAGTACCTGCCGCGGAAAAACACCCCCCACATCATGATGCTGCCACTACCATGCTTCAACGAAGGGATGGTATTGGCCAGGTGCTGAGCAGTGCCTGGTTTTCTCCAGACGCGAGTTCAATCTTGGTTTCATCAGACCAGAGAATCTTGTTTCTCATGGTTTGAGAATCCTTTAAGTGCCTTTTGACAAACTCCAAGTGGGCAGCCATATGCCTCTTACTGAGGAGTGGCTTCCGTCTGGCCACTCTACCATAAAGGCCTTATTGTTGGAGTGCTGCAGAGATGGTTGTCCTTCTCGAAGATTCTTCCATCTCCACAGAGGAACTCCAGCGCTCTGGCAGAGTGACCATCGGGTTCTTGGTCACATCCCCGACCAAGGCCCTTCTCCCCGATTGCTCAGTTTGGCCGGGCTGCCAGCTCTAGGAAGAATATTGGTGGTTCCAAACATCTTCCATGAAAGAATGGAGGCCACTGTGTTCTTGAGGACCTTCAACGCTGCAGAATTGTTTTGGTACTCTTCCCCAGATCTGTGCCTCGACACAATCCTGCCTCGGAGCTCTATGGACAATTTTTTAGACTTCACGGCTTACTGTCAACTGTCAACTGTGGTACCTTATATAAACAGGTGTGTGCCTTTCAAAATCATGTCTAATCAATTGAATTTACCACAGGTTGACTCCAATCAAGTTGAAGAAACATCTCAAGGATGATAAATGGAAACAGGATGCACCTGAGCTCAATTTCAAGTCTCTGAATACTTATGTAAATAAGATTTTTTCCCCCTTCATATAATTGCATACATTTTTTAAAAACCTGTTGTTTTTGCTTTGTCATTGTGTGTAGATTGATGAGGAAATGTTTTTATGTAATGCATTTTAGAATAAGGCTGTAATGTCACAAAATGTGGAAACAGGGGAGGGGTCTGACTACTTCCGAATGCACTATATGTAATTCTATGGCAGGATTAATGTACAGCTGGTATTCCACCCACTTAGATTTCATTAATGCAAATCATATGATATTGAAGTAAAATCTGCTTTGATCATGGGGTTTAAATTGAACCCTTCCAATTCTTATGGATTTCCATGAAATTGCAGCTGGTTAAAGTGGCACAATATTCTCCACATCTCTTTAAATCACTTAATATCAGGGAGATCTCTAAATTGTTAGAGTGAGTCAGTGTGACATTGGGAGGTGTGAAAGAGTCCATCAGCCTAGATAGCAGCAGCGGATCTCATGACCAGCACATTCACTGTGACTCTTCTCATGTGCTCAGGCTGAAAGGGAGTAGCAGTCGGCCGGGGGAGTAAGAGGAGTGCTTTCACACCTCTCCTCTCAGTCCCAACACACTAGCATGGCCCTGTTCATTAGCACTCCCCAGCCAACCAAGGAGTCACTCAAATATTCATCCTTCCTCTGCCCGCTGAAATTACAGCTCACATCTCTGCCTCCATCTTCAACTGATAAAATCAGAGCAGAGCAGCAGAAAGAGGCCTAATTCCTTGAGTGAGTCATAGAACAGAAGTGTAAAAGTGTAATTTAGTTAGGGGTTTGCAATAGTTCCCCCCCTCTCGTGTTGTAGCTCAGACAGTGAGTCTGAATTTGGAGTACAGGTGTGAATTATTCTACAGAGCCACAATGGAGCGTCTGAGGTCAGTGGCTCGCAGGCAGGCGGAGGCAGTTGACAGGGGCTGAAGGACGGCCCAGGCGGTGGATAGGGGAGGGGACGGGCCAGGCGGTGGATAGGGGAGGGGACGGGCCAGGCGGTGGATAGGGGAGGGGACGGGCCAGGCGGTGGATAGGGGAGGGGACGGGCCAGGCGGTGGATAGGGGAGGGGACGGGCCAGGCGGTGGATAGGGGAGGGGACGGGCCAAGCGGTGGATAGGGGAGGGGACGGGCCAGGCGGTGGATAGGGGAGGGGACGGGCCAGGCGGTGGATAGGGGAGGGGACGGGCCAGGCGGTGGATAGGGGAGGGGACGGGCCAGGCGGTGGATAGGGGAGGGGACGGGCCAGGCGGTGGATAGGGGAGGGGACGGGCCAGGCGGTGGATAGGGGAGGGGACGGGCCAGGCGGTGGATAGGGGAGGGGACGGGCCAGGCGGTGGATAGGGGAGGGGACGGGCCAGGCGGTGGATAGGGGAGGGGACGGGCCAGGCGGTGGATAGGGGAGGGGACGGGCCAGGCGGTGGATAGGGGAGGGGACGGGCCAGGCGGTGGATAGGGGAGGGGACGGGCCAGGCGGTGGATAGGGGAGGGGACGGGCCAGGCGGTGGATAGGGGAGGGGACGGGCCAGGCGGTGGATAGGGGAGGGGACGGGCCAGGCGGTGGATAGGGGAGGGGACGGGCCAGGCGGTGGATAGGGGAGGGGACGGGCCAGGCGGTGGATAGGGGAGGGGACGGGCCAGGCGGTGGATAGGGGAGGGGACGGGCCAGGCGGTGGATAGGGGAGGGGACGGGCCAGGCGGTGGATAGGGCAGGGGACGGGCCAGGCGGTGGATAGGGCAGGGGACGGGCCAGGCGGTGGATAGGGGAGGGGACGGGCCAGGCGGTGGATAGGGAAGGGGACGGGCCAGGCGGTGGATAGGGGAGGGGACGGGCCAGGCGGTGGATAGGGGAGGGGACGGGCCAGGCGGTGGATAGGGGAGGGGACGGGCCAGGCGGTGGATAGGGGAGGGGACGGGCCAGGCGGTGGATAGGGGAGGGGACGGGCCAGGCGGTGGATAGGGGAGGGGACGGGCCAGGCGGTGGATAGGGGAGGGGACGGGCCAGGCGGTGGATAGGGGAGGGGACGGGCCAGGCGGTGGATAGGGGAGGGGACGGGCCAGGCGGTGGATAGGGGAGGGGACGGGCCAGGCGGTGGATAGGGGAGGGGACGGGCCAGGCGGTGGATAGGGGAGGGGACGGGCCAGGCGGTGGAT
Organism: Salvelinus fontinalis; assembly: GCF_029448725.1. Lineage (NCBI taxonomy): Eukaryota > Metazoa > Chordata > Actinopteri > Salmoniformes > Salmonidae > Salvelinus > Salvelinus fontinalis. Next base: position 29,404,975 of record NC_074699.1, read on the forward strand.
AGGGGAGGGGACGGGCCAGGCGGTGGATAGGGGAGGGGACGGGCCAGGCGGTGGATAGGGGAGGGGACGGGCCAGGCGGTGGATAGGGGAGGGGACGGGCCAGGCGGTGGATAGGGGAGGGGACGGGCCAGGCGGTGGATAGGGGAGGGGACGGGCCAGGCGGTGGATAGGGGAGGGGACGGGCCAGGCGGTGGATAGGGGAGGGGACGGGCCAGGCGGTGGATAGGGGAGGGGACGGGCCAGGCGGTGGATAGGGGAGGGGACGGGCCAGGCGGTGGATAGGGGAGGGGACGGGCCAGGCGGTGGATAGGGGAGGGGACAGGCCAGGCAGTGGATAGGTGGGGGACAGGCCAGGCAGTGGATAGGTGGGGGACAGGCCAGGCCAGGCGGTGGATAGGGGGTCAGACAGACTGCTGACACATGTGACCGCTGTGCTGCTGGCTTGGAAGTCATAATCCTGCCAGTCAGTGCTGACACAGCGAGACCCTCACAACCACCCTACTGTATTCCCCTCCCCAACCCATTAATGTCCCCCTCTGCCCAGTCCAACACTCAACATCCCCCTAGCCCACACAATGAGGCAGGGAATAGATGAATCCTGAAATTGCAAATAATGCCTATAATATCAGTGTGACAGGTTTGAAAAAACAAAACATGACAAAAAAAAAAATAATGCTATTATCTGTCATAACCAGGAGGGCATTTGTCCTCAATAGGAGAGGAACCTGGGTCTGATCTCACTACCTTTATGGGAATCCCAGACATTTGCCTGCTAGCTACGGAATCGCTTAGCTCCTCCCTTTGTGTCAGATAACAGCAAATGAGCCTCATTACCACGGAACTTGTGGCCAAAGCACCGAGTGTGAAGTTCCGGTGCAGGTACCAAGCCAACGTTTAAGCATCTGTTAACCAATGGCATGCCAGATATGATCTACCCGTGCCACCATTGCAGCTGCATTAACTTAATGCAAACGGTCTGCATCGGAGTCAGGTGCAGCAGGGCTCTATGGCAGGCCAAATAGCAGTCACAAGGATAGCATTTCTGCTCAACACACCAGTTCCTGGAGAGGTTTGCTTAGAAATGTCCAGGTCATCTGTTTGACAAGAGGCACACAGATTAGCACCCAACGCATAAGGCAGGATGGGCTGCTGCCACGTTACTTTTCTCCAGGCTGTCATATTACTATTGTGTTGTTGAAGCATACTACAATGTAGAAGAACTGACAAAGTTGCAAGACAGAAGTTAGGACATGATGCTATGGGTGAGCACAATTGAATACGCTAGTGTGGAGTCTAGCAGCAGGTTGAAAATGACAGGCTCTGTCTGGCAGCCACCTGAGGACTGCACACATTTTAAATGTAATAAAAGTCAATGAGCCACTGATCAAGAGCAGATCATCCTACCATTTAACTGCACATCATTACCAGAGAGGCATGTGTGATTAATGGACAGGCTACCAACGGCCCCTCACACGGAGCATCTCAAACATGTGGAATGTTATTTTATAACAAAGGAAGCTGTATCAATGACTAGACAGACTGTCCAGGCCGAGCAACTATAGATTTCACTAGAGCTCCCTAGCAGACTAAAAGTGTGAAATCTCAATGCCGTAGGACAGGATAAAATAAGTTGCAAAGGTAGCATAATAAAAGATGGCATCATATACAACAAAAACACCTTTCTTCTCTTTCTATCATGTGTGTATCTTGGTGAACAAATGTACAAGTACATGGGAAATTGGTCAGTCTTCACAATGTGACTGGTGTCATCAGTGTGGGAGCTGTCATTTTTGAGAAAGCGTGCTCAGTTCATTTGAGCTACAGTTGTAGATACTCTTCTCGCCTTTCAGTTTCGGTGAATTTCCATCTGCAAGAGTGCACAGAATCCCGCCCCACATCATCATAATACCCATCCTCTGAAACTCACCTGCTTGTCTGACGGGCAAATCTAACTGATCAGACATGGTGACTTGCAGCAGAGCAGACACAAAATTCACCTGGGTGTGACCCTGTAAATGAAAGCAGGAAATGATGCATGAATATCAAACACTGATGTGTATTGGACCTATATATCAGCAAAACAGTGTATAACAAACATCTTCAGCCATTTGACTCCTTGCTGTCCCCAGTCCACCTGGTCATGCTGCTGCTCCAGTTTCAACTGTTCTGCCTGTGGCTATGGGACCCTGACCTGTTCACCGGACATACTACCTTGTCCTGGACCTGCTGCTTCCAACTCTCTCTACCAAACCGGCTCTCTCTAACTCTGAATGACCAGCTATGAAAAGCCAACTGAAATTTACTCCTGAGGTGCTGACCTGTTGCACCCCGTACAACCACAGATTATTATTAATTTGATAATGCTGGTTACCTATGAACGTTTGAATATCTTGGCCATGTACTGTTTAGAAGTCGACCGATTAATTAGGGCCCGATTTCAAGTTTTCATAACAAATCGGTAATCGGTATTTTTGGACACCAAATTGCCGATAAAAAAAAAACGTTATTTAACTAGGCAAGTCAGTTAAGAACACATTCTTATTTTCAATGACGGCCTAGGAACGGTGGGTTAACTGCCTTGTTCAGGGGCAGAACGACAGATTCTTACCTTGTCAGCTCGGGGATTCATTTTTGCAATCTTCCGGTTACTAGTACAACGCTCTAACCACCTGCCTTACATTGCACTCCACGAGGAGCCTGCATGGCAGGCAGACTACCTGTTACGCTAATGCAGTAAGAAGCCAAGGTTAGTTGCTAGCTAGCATTAAACTTATCTTATAAAAAACAATCAATCTTAACATAATCACTAGTTAACTACACATGGTTGATGATATTACTAGTTTATCTAGCGTGTCCTGCATTGCATATAATCGATGCGGTGCCTGTTAATTTCTCATTGAATCACAGCCTACTTCAACAAATGGGTGATGATTTAACAAGCGCATTTGCGAAAAAAGCACTGTCGTTGCACCAATGTACCTAACCATAAACGCCTTTCTTTAAAATCAATACACAAGTATATATTTTTAAACCTGAATATTTAGTTAATATTGCCTGCTAACATGAATTTCTTATAATTAGGGAAATTGTGTCACTTCTCTTGCGTTCCGTGCAAGCAGTCAGGGTATATGCAGCAGTTTGGGCCGCCTGGCTCATTGCGAACTGTGTGAAGTCCATTTATTCCCAACTAAGGCCGTAATTAATTTGCCAGAATTGTACATAATTATGACATAACATTGAAAGGTGTAAAATGTAACAGCAATATTTAGACTTACGGATGCCATCCGTTAGATAAAATACGGAAAGGTTCCGTATTTCACTGAAAGAATAAACGTTTTGTTTTCAAAATTAGTTTCCGAATTTGACCATATTAATGACCAAAGGCTCGTATTTCTGTGTGTTATGTTAAAATTAAGACTATGATTTGATAGAGCAGTCTGACAGCGATGGTAGGCAGCAGCAGGCTCGTAAGCATTCATTCAAACAGCACTTTCGTGCGTTTGCCAGCAGCTTGTCGCAATGCTTCAAGCATTGCGCTGTTTATGACTTCAAGCCTATCAACTCCCGAGATTAGGCTGGTGTAACAGATGTAAAATGGCTAGCTAGTTAGCGGGATGCGCGCTAATAGCGTTTCAAACATCACTCAGTCTGAGACTTGGAGTAGTTGTTCCCCTTGCTCTGCATAGGTAACGCTGCTTTGAGGGTGGCTGTTGTCGATGTGTTCCTGGTTCGAGCGAGGAGAGGAACGGAAGCTATACTGTTACACTGGCAATACTAAAGTGCCTATAAGAACATCCAATAGTCAAAGGTATACGAAATACAAATCGTATAGAGAGAAATAGTCCTAAGATTCCTATAATAACTACAACCAAAAACTTCTTACCTGGGAATATTGAAGACTCATGTTAAAAAAGAACCACCAGCTTTCATATGTTCTCATGTTCTGAGCAAGGAACTTAAATGTTAACTTTTTTACATGGCACATAATGCACTTTAACTTTCTTCTCCAACACTTTGTTTTTGCATTATTTAAACCAAATTGAACATGTTTCATTATTTATTTGAGGCTAAATTGATTTTATTGATGTATTAAGTTAAAATAAGTGTTCATTCAGTATTGTTGTAATTGTCATTATTACATACATATATAAACATTGACCAATTAATCGGTATCGGCTTTTTTTGGTCCTCCAATAATCGTTATCAGTATCAGCGTTGAAAAATCATAATCAGTGGACCTCTAATCTGCATTGCTTGCTGTTTGGGGTTTTAGGCTGGGTTTCTGTACAGCACTTTGTGACATCGGCTGATGTGAAAAGGGCTTTATGAAATAATTTGAATGATGACAGTAGTAATGCCATAAAACCACTATGTTGAGGCATGGAGCTCCATTAGCTGAAGCTTATACACATACAGCTCCTTAAGAATGCAAAGTATGAGAGTTTAAGAAACCTTGATGCAACATGTACATTATATAATGTAACCTTCCCATACGCACAGCAAAGGAATCCAGACCTCCACATGGCCTGTCTGGGTCCTGGCCAACTTCTAGGCTGTCATTTGAGACTGCAGCGTCTGCATCAAACAGTGAGTGTCACCTGTCCCTATTCTCTAGACACGAACTAATAATGATCAAAATTAAGATATCCAGTATATACACAAGAGTGCAGCATACTTTTTACATTATCATTGATCACATACGTTATTTTTTATTTAACTAGGCAAGTCAGTTAAGAACAAATTCTTATTTTCAATGACGGCCTAGGAACAGTGGGTTAACTGCCTTGTTCATGGGCAGAACGACAGATTTTTACCTTGTCAGCTCAGGGATACGGGAATGAAAATGGGTCTCAATGCTTTGCCCACCACATATCCTTACATCACTTGCTATATTAAATGAATAATGTTCAGGCTTAACTGGTCCAGATGAGTCAAACGTAAGATAGGTAAAATAGCCTCCTACCCTCCTTTCCCGGTAGATAACAATGCACATAGACCTCTCCCTGGATACCACACAACATGACTCAGATCTAACAATCCAACTGCACATTCTTGTTCTGTGGATTGAAATTCTGGGCATTGTATATTCTGTTGTCACGAAAAAAACAAAACAACGACCTCAGATTATTGAGTGGAGAAGTTCATGTACAGTTGTGGCCAAAATTTCTGAGAAAATCAGACTGGAAGCTTCAAAAGGAGGGTGGTGCTTGGAATCATTGTTCTTCCTCTGTAAACCATGGTTACCTGCAAGGAAACACGTGCCGTCATCATTGCTTTGCACAAAAAGGTCTTCACAGACAAGGATAATGCTGCCAGTAACATTGCACCTAAAATCAACCATTTATCGGAACATCAAGAACTTCAAGGAGAAGGGTTCAATTGTTGTGAAGGCTTCAGGGCACCCAAGAAAGTCCAGCAAGCGCCAGGATCGTCTCCTAAAGTTGATTCAGCTGCAGGATCGGGGCACCACCAGTACAGAGCTTGCTCAGGAATGGCAGCAGGCAGGTGTGAGTGCATCTGCACGCACAGTGAGGCGAAGACTTTTGGAGGATGGCCTGGTGTCAAGAAGGGCAGCAAAGAAGCCACTTCTCTCTAGGAAAAACATCAGGGACAGACTGATATTCTGCAAAATGTACAGGGATTGGACTACTGAGGACTGGGGTAAAGTCATTTTCTCTGATGAATCCCCTTTCCGATTGTTTGGGGCATCCGGAAGAAAGCTTGTCCGGAGAAGACAAGGTGAGCACTACCATCAGTCCTGTGTCATGCCAACAGTATAGCATCCTGAGACCATTCATGTGTGGGGTTGCTTCTCAGCCAAGCGAGTGGGCTCACTCACAATTTTGCCTAAGAACACAGCCATGAATAAAGAATGGTACCAACACATCCTCCGAGAGCAACTTCTCCCAACCATCCAGGAACAGTTTGGTGACAAACAATGCCTTTTCCAGCATGATGGAGAACCTTGCCATAAGGAAAAAGTGATAATTAAGTGGCTAGGGGAACAAAACATTGATATTTTGGGTCCATGGCCAGGAAACTCCCCAGACCTTAATCCCATTGAGAACTTGTGGTCAATCCTCAAGAGGCAGGTGGACAAACAAAACCCCACAAATTCTGACATACTCCAAGCATTGATTATGCAAGAATGGGCTGCCATCAGTCAGGATGTGGCCCAGAAGTTAATTGACAGCATGCCAGGGCGGATTGCAGAGGTCTTGTAAAAGAAGGGTCAACAGTGCAAACATTGACTCTTTTCATCAACTTCATGTAATTGTCAATAAAAGCCGTTGACACTTATGAAATGCTTGTAATTATACTTCAGTATTCCATAGTAACATCTGACAAAAATATCTAAAGACACTGAAGCAGCAAACTTTTGAGAAATCAATATTTGTGTCATTCTCAAAACTTTTGGCCACGACTGTACATTTTATTTTTGAGCCTTGCTAGGCCTACTCTTATCAAACTAAAGTTAGCTAATAATACGTTCGAGCTGATGACACACAATATGGACATATCACATAAACAACAACTTAACTTAAAGTTCACCTAAACCCCAGTTACATGACAACACCGTACATATATTGTTCTAAGGACAGCATAGCCGATAACAGACCAGAGCATATTTGACACTTGCCCAAGAGACTTCCTCCTACTAGCTAGCGAAACATGGCTAACTATGTGACCATGAAATAATTCACGTCGTCCGTATAACGTTATGTTAGTTATCTATGGCACGTCTACATTTGACATATAAAGTCGACATCTAGACAATGATAATAGGCCATGTTGCACATAGCTGGCTATTTAATTTGTAAGGTTAACATTAGCGAAAGAATCTGCGCACGCGGACAGCTCATCGAATGACTCAATGTAATTTATGTTACGCTATCCGCAAAAGGTTGCTAACATAGCGCTAGCCAGCGAACATTCACTTTCCATTTGGCTTTCACAAATGAGGTACAAACAAAACATTTGCCCCGTTACTAAATGCGTAGTTATTATTAATAATGATTGCTATTGTTTACGTTGTGTCTTGCAAGTTAACTAGCGTTCGATAACTCAAACCTACCTAGCTAGTTAGCAAATATTAGTTAGCCAGGTTCATGGAAGTCAAAGCCAGCAAGCTAAATAATAATTTATTATTAGCTACTCTCATATTAGACGTACATTTATAAATGATAGGAACGTAGTTTGACGATAACTTGACTAACTAACGTTACACCTGTCAATTCGTCCGATTGGTGACATTTTGGCTGACCAACTAGTTTAGTTAACTATATAAATTCAACGGGCTAGCTAGTTAGCACTATTGCTGTGCAGGGCAATGCCAGCAGTAAAAAAATACACCTCACACGTGATTCACTTAGCCAACTTGCTAACACAGATTTCCGAACTTCTAGCAAACGCTAGTTACATCCGTATACTATATCGCATGATTTAGTTAGTTTAGACCAAACTTGTATAAATAATGGCAAAAATGTGTCTTTCCAACGATTCAAACATGATACATCAGTTAGGCCAAAAGCAAGCAATGTCCAACAAGGCTTTTTACTGCGTAGCTAGCAGCTAATTATCAAGGAAGCTATTGCTAACTTCCCGCACGTTTTTAAAGAACAAGCTGCAGGTATACGGGGTGGATTCGCTTGGAGTTGCAGATCTTGACGTTAAAATATAATTCGAAACTTTGACATAACACCCATAACGTCAAGTCTGATATGTAATCACCGAAACATATGTCGAATGGAGAATATTCAATCTGTCAAAGTTCTGGACTGACTCTGGTCTCCCATAGTCACAAGCTAGGAGGACTCCATTCCATCTTTGATGTGTGACACAACAGAAGAGGCCCGATTAGCACCATCACAAGTTTTTACCTCGTTCAGCTGCCTCTCCGCGGCCTCACGCAAGTTCGGGTCCATGGTACCCCGAAGGGCCTCGATCAATACGTTAGGATCCATAGCTAAATCTGGCACGGCTCGGATTCAGTATTTCTGTGGTCTATGAATTCCCAGTCAATGCGCACATGGACGCACGGCTCTTCAGTTACCGGCGCGAAAGGAAGAAGCGAATGAAGTACCCGGATAGATCAGCCCCAAATTTCCCCAACACGAACATCCGCTTCAAACTATTGCACTATAGGAGTTGTAGTTTTACATGTGTGATATCTCTCTCACACTGTCTTACGGTCAATAAATAAAGACACTGCTGGTAATGAGAACAAAATATTATGAAAATGGAAAGCATTGCATTGCAGTTGGCTAGTAGATTTGAAGTTTTCAGCACCATCTTTCATGATGATTTGGATGACATCATAACATCTGAGAACAACCAATATCTAGCTGCTGTACTCAAAACGTAATCACATAAATGAAAGCTACTAATATTACTGCTACTGTAAAAACGACAATAATATATTATATAAACAATAAACACTGCTGCTGTAGCATTGTTTTGGAAATACAAGGAAGTGCCCCATAGGGGCACTGTGGGGAAAAAGTAGAAAAACAAACTCAGAAAAGGTGAAAGGTTGTGGGAATGTGTCAATTTGCTAGTCGCCGGTTGGCAAAGCGGTCTCTCGTCTCTTACTTTCAACTTTGACAGAAGCCCGGTGTATTATACCCGAGGTTGGTGTAGCTAGATCGATATCTTAATTTAATAAGCGGACATGGCCAAGAAACGAAGAGAAAGACGAGAGGCCGATAGTGTTTCGTTAGTAACGTTACACGAAGAACCGAAGACAACATTTAACGAGGCACAAACCCTCAAAGGTATGTACAGGTAACGTTAACAATCTAACGACGTTGCTATCCCGGCTAACTGGCTAGTATAGCTAGTTAATTTACTTGTGTTCTAATTGATTAGCTAACGTTAAGATACATTACTGTTTCTATGATATGGTAAACGTCTTGTAACCAGCCAGATTGTGAAATGCGGATATGCTGTTGTCAGTCAGCGTTAGCTAACTCACAGCTGATTATCAAGATTCAGAAGTTGCTTGCTTTCAAGGCTGGTGGTATGACGGAGTTGAAGCACAGACAAAATGGGTTAGTTACCAGTATCTTTGGTTGAAATTAACATGATCAGGTTAGTAACTTAGTAGGTTGCTATCCAGCCACGGTCAGCCACTGTCAGGGACCATACCCAGCTTGACGTTAAGTTACTAATATTAATCAATGTCAATGACAGAACCACTTGGATGAAGTCAGGAAAATATTAGGCTAACTATGTAATGTTATTATATAGATGGAGCAACACTTATCATAACAGGATGTTACACAATACACTTTATTTATACATTTTGTTTAACCTTTTAAAATAAACATAAGCTTGGAGTCATGTGAAAACATAGGCAGATATGTTTCTCTTCAAAGTTAGAGTACATGTAGTCAGTTTCAAGGATTATATATCTTGAATGGTTTGACTACATGGCATGCTTCATGTACTCTGGGGAAATCAACCAGGAACTAGAACAACAAGTGATGCAAAGTGAAGCAAGACATTACATGAGGCTTACTGCTGTTGTTACAGAAGAATAGAGGCTTATCAAGATATTTTCAATTTGCTGACTGTGTATGCTATATAACTTAGCTACTCATCTCTCCACAGACACTCGATACACTGGAGGGGGCTCCGCTCGCATGTCTCTCCTCATCCTGCTGTCTGTCTTCACCTGCGCTGCTTCTGTCATGTACCTAGTGTACAGGAATTTCCCAGAGCTCAACAAGTAATTGTTCTTTGCATTTATCTTGCCAGCATTCCGACCCATGTACAAAGAGTTACTTTTGTACAACAATTTGTAACTTTTGTGAAACAGCATACCAAATGTCATTCACCAGCCAAGTTAAAGAATTTCATTCAAACGGTTCTCATCATTAGCTGTGATAATGTTGATAACAGGCTCCAGTATAGGCATATTTTCAACCAACCTTTACATTATTGATTTTATATTTACATTTTTTATATGTACACACACAGTTGAAGTCAGAAGTTTACATACACTTGGGTTGGAGTCATTAAAACTAGTTTTTCAACCACTCCACAAATTTCTTGTTAGCAACTATAGTTTTGGCAAGTTGGTTAGGACATCTACTTTGTGCATGACACAAGTAATTTTTCCAACAATTTTTTACAGTTTGTCACTATCACAATTCCAGTGGGTCAGAAGTTTACATACACTAAGTTAACTGTGCCTTTTAAAGAGCTTGGAAAATTCCAGAAAATGATGACATGGCTTTAGAAGCTTCTGATAGGCTAATTGACATCATTTGAGTCAATTGGAGGTGTACCTGTGGATGTATTTCAAGGCCTACCTTCAAACTCCGTGCCTCTTTGCTTGACATCATGGGGAAATCAAAAGAAAATCAGCCAAGACCTCAGAAAAACAATTGTAGACCTCCACAAGTCTGGTTCATCCTTGGGAGCAATTTCCAAATGCCTGAAGGTACCACGTTCATCTGTACAAACAATAGTACGCAAGTATAAACACCATGGGACCATGCAGCCGTCAAACCGCTCAGGAAGGAGAGACATTGTCTCCTAGAGATGAACGTACTTTGGTGCGAAAAGTGCAAATCAATCCCAGAACAACAGTAAAGGACCTTGTGAAGATGCTGGAGGAAACGGGTACAAAAGTATCAATATCCACAGTAAAACGAGTCCTATAATTGACATAACCTGAAAGGCTGCTCAGCAAGGAAGAAGCCACTGCTCCAAAACCGCCATAAAAAAGCCAGACTACGGTTTGCAACTGCACATGGGGACAAAGATCGTACTTTTTTGGAGAAATGTCCCCTGGTCTGATGAAACAAAAATAGAACTGTTTGGCCATAATGACCATCGTTATGTTTGGAGGAAAAAGGGGGGTGCTTGCAAGCCGAAGAACACCATCCCAACCATGAAGCACGGGGGTGACAGCATCATGTTGTGGTGGTGCTTTGCTGCAGGAGGGACTGGTGCACTTCACAAAATAGATGGCATCACAAGGAGGAAAATTGTGGATTTATTGAAGCAACATCAAGACATCAGTCAGGAAGTTAAAGCTTGGTTGCATATGGGTCTTCCAAATGGACAATGACCCCAAGCATACTTCGTTGTGGCAAAATGGCTTAAGGTCAACAAAGTCAAGGTATTGGAGTGGCAATCACAAAGCCCTGACCTCAATCCTATAGAAAATGTGTGGGCAAAACTGAAAGTGTTTGCAAGAAAGGAGGCCTACAAACCTGACTCAGTTACACCAGCTCTGTCAGGAGGAATGGGCCAAAATTCACCCAACCTATTGTGGGAAGCTTGTGGAAGGCTACCCACAACGTTTGACCCAAATTAAACAATTTAAAGGCAATGCTACCAAATACTAATTGAGTGCATGTAAACTTCTGACCCACTGGGAATGTGATAAAATAAAAGCTGAAATAAATAATTCTCTATTATTTCACATTCTTAAAATAGTGGTGATCCTAACTGACCTAAGACAGTGTATGTAAATGTCTGACTTCAACTGTGTGTGTGGATATATAAAATCATACTAAATGTTTTTAAAGTGTTTAATATATTGTGGCAATCTCTTCAAGATTAGGAGCGTTTGTCACAAATTGAGTGGGAAACTGTCACCAAAATCACCCCAGATTGAGAGTTCTTTCGAACAGGACAGTACCGGTGTGTTTTTCTCCGTCCTGGTCAAGGATAGCAGGGTTCGGTACAGGAATTGGGTTCTCGGTAGGTCCAGGTTCAAACGCCAACAGGTAAGTCCAAACAGTCCAGCTCATAAACGGTAAATCCAGACAATATATCATCTCTTTCTCTATGGTTCACAGATCCTTTCTCTCTCTCTTCCTGGTTTGTCTTGACCCTTTATCTGTGGGTCAGCCCAACCTTCTGAGGGTTCCCCTTGCTTCTGGGATTTGTAGTTTTGGCTGTCGGCCATTTTGTGATCTGTAGTTCTGACCTGGGTGGCCATTTTAGTGATAGGGCAGAGCCTGTTTATTAGTTCTGCTCTGACATATCTGCCATTTATCACTTGTCCCCCTAGGTCGGGCTACCGCAGCAAAATATGCGTGCATGCGGGATAACCCATCCACATTTCCCATTTCCTTCCCTGCGTTTTAAGTCAGTGACGGTTGGGGACTCAAAAACCACCGCGTCACCCGAGCGTTCTTCTCTTTAGCTCTATGCTTCCAGGTGAGTGGGGCATGGTCACTGATGAGGGTGAAGTGGTGCCCCAGCAGGTAGTATTTCAGGCTAGCTAGAGCCCACTTTACTGCCAGCGCCTCTTTCTCAACGACTGAGTAGTTGGTCTCCCGTGGTTTCAGCTTCCTGCTTAAAAACAGGATGGGGTGTTCCACCCCTTCTACCTCTTGGGATAGTACTGCTCACAAGCCGACTTCTGAGGCATCAGTCTGAACCACGAACTCTCTCTCAAAGTCTGGTACCACCAGCACTGGATTACAGCAGAGAGCCTCCTGTAATGTCCTAAATGCTTTGGTGGCACTTTCATCCCATTTGACCATGTTTGGCCCTCTGGCTCTAGTCATGTCGGTGAGTGGGGCGGCCACTGTGCCATAACTTGAGATGAACTTCCGGTAGTAACCGGTCAGCCCTAGGAAGGCTCGAACCTGGTTCTTATTTACTGGTTTCGGCCATTCTCTAATTGCCTCCCATTTTCTTACCTTGGGGTTTGATTAACCCTCTTCCCACGGTGTATCCCAGATACTCTGTTTCCTCTAACCCCATGTAACAGTTGGCAGGGTTCGCCGTGAGCCCTGCCTTTCTAAAGGCATCTAACACTGCCTGTATCCAGGGTACGTGGGATTCCCAATCTGGGCTGTAGATCCCCACATCTAAATAAGCTGCGGCGTATGCTTGGTGCGGTTTTAGGACCTTGTCCATTAGCCGCTGAAAGGTGGCTGGGGTCCTGTGTTAGCCGAATGGCATGATGGTGTATTGAAACAAACCGTCAGGGTTGCAAAGGGTGTCTTTTCTTTGGCTCTGGGGGTCAGAGGAACTTGCCAGTACCCTTTGGTTAGGTCCAGGGTCGTAATGTGCCAAGTGTCACCAATTTTCTCCAGTAGTTCGCATGGGGTAGGCACCAAACTTGGAGATTTATTTACCTTCCGTAAGTTGTTACAGAACCGCAAAGACCCATCGGGCTTGGAGACCTTAACAATTGGGCTAGACCACTCACTATGTGACTCTTCGATCACTCCAGCTGCCAACATTTTCTCTGTCTCTGCTCTAATCGCGGCCTGTCGAGCCTCAGGTACCCTATGGCCTCATGCTCACTTTTCTCCCTGGTAGGGAAACGATATCATGAGCCGTAACCTCAGTTCGGCCGGGTACCTCAAACACATTTCTATTTTTCTGGATCAGGGTCTTTACTTCCTGTACTTCTGGGGATAGAGTAGGTGAAATATTTACTTCGGCTGTCTCCTGAGTGTGTGTGTGTGGGATACGTGACCATTAGTGTTTCTCCCTTTCCATGCTTTTAACAGGTTTGATAGATCTCTTCCTGGGGCCGTCGACCTGGCTGTCGGATCCGATAATTAACTTCTATTCTCTCCAGTACTTCATATGGTCCTTTCCATGTGGCTAGTAGTTTGCACTCTACCGTGGGGATCAGCACTAACACCTTATCTCCCGGTTGAAATTCCCTCATGGTAGCCTGCCGGTTATAAGTGTGCTCTTGTGCTTGTCTCATGTGCGCTCTGATGATGGGCATGACTGTGACTATCCTGTCTTGCATTTCCGTGACGTGCTCTATGACACTATTATACGGGATGGATTGGTGCTCCCAGGTTCCCCGGGCGATGTCTAAGATTCCCTGGGGGTGCCTCCCATATACCAGCTCAAAGGAGGAAAACCCCAGCGAGGCTTGAGGTACCTCTCTAATGGCAAACATCAGATACGGCAAAATGCAATCCCAGTTTCTCCCATCCTTATCGATTACCTTCCTGAGCATTGACTTCAGGGTACGGTTGAATATCTCTCAACCAGCTCGTCCGTCTGAGGATGGTAAACCGATGTCCTCAACTGTTTCACCTGCCACAATTTACAAAGGTCCGCCATAAGGCGAGACAGAAAGGGGGTCCCCTGGTCAGTAAGGATCTCCTTTGGAACCCCTACCCTGGTGAACAGGAGCACTAATTCCATTGCGATATTTTTGGAAGCATCGTCCGAAGGGGAATGGCTTCTGGGTAGCGAGTGGCATAATCTAGAATGACCAGAATGTATTGGTGCCCTCTTGTGGATTTGGGTAGTGGGCCCACTATATCCATTGCTATCCTCTCAAATGGTGTTTCAATTATGGGGAGTGGTACTAACGAGCTTCTAACAGCTGGTTGGAGAGCTGTTAACTTCTTATGGCTGCAGGGGCAGTATTGAGTAGCTTGGATGAAAAGTGCCCAGAGTAAACAGCCTGCTCCTCAGTCATAGTTGCTAATACATGCATATTATATTAAACACTCTGAAGTTTCTAAAACTGTTTGAATTATGTCTGTGAGTATAACAGAACTCATATGGCAGGCAAAAACCTGAGAAAAAATCCAAACAAGAAGTGGAAATTCTGAGGCTGGTCGATTTTCAACCAAGATCCTATTGAAATCACAGCGAGATATGGATGAGTTTGCACTTCCTACGGCTTCCACTAGAGGTCAACAGTCTGTAGAATCTTGTCTGATGCCTCTACTGTGAAGGGGGGCCGAATGAGAGGGGAATTAGTCAGGTCTGCCTTGACCTGACCATTCTTTGACCATGCGCGTTCACATGAGAGGGAGCTCTGTTCCATCGCTCATCTGAAGTCAATGTAATTCTCCGGTTGGAACGTTATTCAAGATTTATGTTAAACATTCTAAAGATTGATTCAATACATCGTTTGACATGTTTCTACGGACTGTTACGGGACTTTTGGACATTTCGTCAGCTTTTAGTGAATGCGCTTCCTGACGTAGGAATTGTTTACCAAACACGCTACAAAAATAGCTATTTGGACAAATGATGGACATTACCGAACAAAACAAACATTTCTTGTGGGAGTCCTGGGAGTGCATTCTGACGAAGATCAGCAAAGGTAAGTGAAGATTTATAATGCTTTTTATGAGTTTTGTTGACTGCACAATTTGGCGGGTAACTGTATGGCTTGCCTTTGTGGCTGAACTCTGTTTTCAGATTATTGTGTTTTGCCGTAAAGCTTTTTGAACTCTGACACAGCGGTTGCATTAAGAACAAGTGTATCTTTGATTCTATGTAAAACATGTATCTTTCATCTAAGTTTATGATGACTATTTCTGTTATTTGACGTGGCTCTCTGCAATTTCTCCGGATATTTGAGGCATTTCTGAACACGGCACCAATGTAAACGGAGGTTTTTGGATATAAATATGAACGTAATCGAACAAGACATATGTATTGTGTAACATGAAATCCTATGAGTGTCATCTGATGATCATCAAAGGTTAGTGATTAATTTTATCTCTTTGTGCTTTTTGTGACTCCTTTTTCTGTGAGTTGGTGGTGACCTAACATAATCGTTTGTGGTGCTTTTGCTGAAAAGCCTATTTGAAATCGGACACTTTGGTGGGATTAACAACAAAATTACCTTTTAAAATGGTATGAGATACATGTATGTTTGAGGAATTTTAATGATGAGATTTCTGTTGTTTGAATTTGGTGCCCTGCACTTTCACTGGCTGTTGTCATATGATCCCGTTAACTTCTTATGGCTGCAATCCCGTTAACTGGCACTCCGGGCGCTCTCCACAATGCCGAGCCACTTCAGCCTGAATTCCTGGCCAGTAAAACCTCCTTACAATCCGGTCTCGGGTTTTATCGATACCAAGGTGTCCACCCAGAATGTGGCCATGAGCTATATCCAGTACTGTCCTCCGGTACCGGGTGGGGACCAACAACTGTTCCACCACATCAACCCTTATTTTTGAGACTGTACACTAAACCCTTTTTCATGATGAAGTGGGGAGAACTATTAGGCATCATCCCATCATTTATGGGAGTACCATCTACGACTTGCACATCTGTTCTGTCTTGCTGCAGGTTTGGATCCTGGTTTTGGGCCGTCCCGAAATTAGTCAGGGACCCTGCCAGGTCTGCTGGTTCTAGATAGTCGTCCTCTGGATTCAGATCGACCCCAGCCCCACTAGTACTGGGCTGCTCGTTTATCAACGAGGTCTGCCACTCTTCCTCATCCTCCCCTACTAGCACCTGTGAGGTTGGCCCCTGGGAGACCCCTTTTCTTGGCTTTGGTTGAATTCTACTTCCTGCTTGGTCAGGGTTGTTGACTTTTCAAATATGCTGTTCTTTTGGCCTAACTTCGCAAAGTTTCTACCCAGTATTACATCATATGGCATCTTTGGGACCACGCCTACCTCATAATCCAGCAGACCGTCCTTGGTTTGTATGCTCACTAAGGCTGTGGGGTACAGACGGGTATCCCCGTGAATACACGTAACACTTATATCCTGACTTTATGAGTTTGAGTCGGCACTAGGTTTGCAACGACCAGGGTTGGCATACTGCCGGAATCCAGCAGTGCTTCAACCTCTTTCACTTCAACCTTCACCCTGCACATATGTTTGTCTCTGGATCTTTAAAGTACAGTGGTTATCACAGGACATGTGTACCATATCATCTTCTTTTTCACCGAGGTTACATTGCATTGGCTCTTCTTTAATTGCGCAGTAGGCTGCAATATGTCCCGGTCGATTACAATTGTAACAGATAATAGGGTTGACCTAGCTGAAACTGGTTGAGTACAATGGTCTCGACGATCTCGGCGGATGAACGGGTCTCCGGTCACAACCATTTCCGTGCCAGGTGAGTCAAGTCAAACAACTGTGTTCGGGGGGGGGGGGGTTGTCCAGGTCGGTAGGACCACTGGTGGAAGCGGTGTGCCCTCACGGTATCAGTCCCTCCCAGTCTAGTCAGAATCTCTCCCTTTAGTGCATCGTAATCCTGTGCATCTTTCAACTCCAGGTCGAAATAAGCTTTTTGACCATCCCCTGCCAGGTATGGTGTCAGAAGCCCTGCCCGCATTCTCCACCACCTGTGGCAAATCTCTTCAAGATTAGGAGCGTTTGTCACAAATTAAGTGGGAAACTGTTACCAAAATCACCCAAGAATGAGAGTTCTCTTGAACAGGACAGTACCTGTGTTTGTTTCTCCGTCCTGGTCCAGCCAGGCCGCAGTGAAGGTCAAGGATAGCAGGGTTCGGTACACGAATCGGGTTCTCGGTAGGTCCAGGTCCAAATGCCAACAGGTAAGGCCATTCAGTCCAGCTCATACACGGTAAATCCAGCCGATATATATTGTCTCTTTTTTTTTTTCTATGGTTCACAGATCTTTCCAGCTCTTTCTCTATCTTTTCCTGGTTCGTCTTGACCCTTTATCTGTGGGTCGGCCCCACCTTCTGAGGGTTCCCATTGCTTCTGGGAATTGCAGTCGGCCATTTTGTGATCTGTAGTTCTGATCGGGGTGGCCATTTTAGTGATGGGGCAGAGCCTGTTTATTAGTTCTGCTCTCATATATCTGCAATTTGTCACTCGACCCTTTTCTTTGCCCACAATAAATATATATATATATATACTGCTCAAAAAACGCTGACAGACACAGCAAACCTTTTTGCCACAGTTCGCATTGATGTGCCATCCTGGATGAACTGCACTACCTGAGCCACTTGTGTGGGTTGTAGACTCCGTCTCATGCTACCACTAGAGTGAGAGCACCGCCAGCATTCAAAAGTGACCAAAACATCAGCCAGGAAGCATAAGAACTGAGAAGTGGTCTGTGGTCACCACCTGCAGAATCACTCCTGTTTTGGGGGGTGTCTTGCTAATTGCCTATAATTTCCACCTTTTGTCTATTCCATTTGCACAACAGCATGTGAAATTTATTGTCAATCAGTGTTGCTTCCTAAGTGGACAGTTTGATTTCACAGAAGTGTGATTGACTTGGAGTTACATTGTGTTGTTTAAGTGTTCCCTTTATTTTTTTGAGCAGTGTATATATATTTGGTGGGGTATACATTGTTGGATTATTTCATGGAGCAAAAATGGATTTGATTTTATAATGGAGCATTTTCTAAATTCAAACATTCCCCTGCAACTAGCCATCAGAGTTTAGAAGACACCTGGGACGTCGAAAAATGAACAAAGAAAGTACCACCATGTAAAGGCTGTTCGGAAATCTGCCTATTACATCTATATAGGAGACTGTTATCAATGATTATCACAGCTAATGATGAGAATCATTTGATTTAAATTGTCTACAGCCTAGTATGACACTCCAATATAGATGGTCACGTTTTAATTTCTCTGTTTCTAAGTGTCAAAGCCCTTTCACACAGATTCACACACACTTTTATTTATCAACAACATTGTATGATGGTGAATTGATATCCACGTTTCTTCATTTCAGTGATGAGATGGCTACTATTAAAATCCCCAAAGATATGGAAGATGCTAAAGCCTTGGGCACTGTACTTTCCAAATATAAAGACACCTACTACACCCAAGTGTTAGTAGCATACTTTACCACCTATATCTTGTATCCTTTTTGGTAGTAAGTGTATTGCAAAGTTGTCAACTTTTGGAAGATTTAGATGCATACTTATTAGCTGTTTCAACTAGAGGTCGACCGATTTAATCGTAATGGACGAATTTTTTTTTTATAGATTTTTTTTTTTTAAATTTAGGTCCGATTTCAAGTTTTCATAACAATCGGAAAACGGTATTTTTGGGCACCGATTTTGCAGATTTATTTATTTATTAGTTAAAATTTTTTTTTTTTTTTTTAACACCTTTATTTAACTAGGCAAGTCAGTTAAGAACACATTCTCATTTTCAATGACGGCCTAGGAACGGTGGGTTAACTGCCTTGTTCAGGGGCAGAATGACAGATTTTTACCTTGTCAGCTCAGGGATTCATTCTTGCAACCTTACGGTTAACTAGTCCAACGCTCTAACCACCTACCTCACGAGGAGCCTACCTGTTACGCGAATGCATTAAGAAGCCAAGGTAAGTTGCTAGCTAGCATTAAACTTATCTTATAAAAAACAATCAATCAATCTAGTTATAACTACACATGGTTGATGATATTACTAGTTTATCTAGCGTGTCCTGCGTTGCATATAATCGATGCGGTACGCATTTCCGAAAAAGGACTGTCGTTGCTCCGTGTGCCTAACCATAAACATCAATGCCTTTCTTAAAATCAATACACAGAAGTATATATTTTTAAACCTGCATATTTAGCTAAAAGAAATCCAGGTTAGCAGGCAATATTAACCAGGTGAAATTGTGTCACTTCTCTTGCGTTCATTGCACGCAGAGTCAGGGTATATGCAACAGTTTGGGCCGCCTGGCTCCTTGCGAACTAATTTGCCAGAATTTTACGTAATTATGACGTAACATTGAAGGTTGTGCAATGTAACAGGAATATTTAGACTTATGGATGCCATCCGTTAGATAAAATACGTAACGGTTCCGTATTTCACTGAAAGAATAAACGTTTTGTTTTTGAGATGATAGTTTCCGGATTCGACCATATTAATGACCTACGGCTTGTATTTCTGTGTGTTTATTATGTTATAATTAAGTCTTTGATTTGATAGAGCAGTCTGACTGAGCGATGGTAGGCACCAGCAGGCTCGTAAGCATTCATTGAAACAGCACTTTTGTGCGTTTTGCCAGCAGTTCTTCGCAATGCTTCAAGCATTGCACTGTTTATGACTTCAAGCCTATCAACTCCTGAGATTAGGCTGGTGTAACCGATGTGAAATGGCTAGCTAGTTAGCGGGGTGAGCGCTAATAGCGTTTCAAACGTCACTCGCTCTGAGACTTGGAGTAGTTGTTCCCCTTGCTCTGCATGGGTAACGCTGCTTCGAGGGTGGCTGCTGTCGATCTGTTCCTGGTTCGAGCCCAGGTAGCGGCGAGGAGAGGGATGGAAGCTATACTGTTACACTGGCAATACTTAAGTGCCTATAAGAACATCCAATAGTCAAAGGTATACGAAATGCAAATCGTATAGAGAGAAATAGTCCTATAATACCTATAATAAATACAACCAAAAACTTCTTACCTGGGAATATTGAAGACTCATGTTGAAAGGAACCACCAGATTTCATATGTTCTGAGCAAGGAACTTAAGTTAGCTTTCTTACATGGCACATATTGCACTTTTACTTTCTTCTCCAACACTTTGTTTTTGCATTATTTAAGCCAAATTGAACATGTTTCATTATTTATTTGAGGCTAAATTGATTTTATTATATTAAGTTAAAACAAGTGTTCATTCAGTATTGTTGTAATTGTCATTATTACAAATAAATATAAAAAATCGTCCGATTAATCGTTATTGTTTTTTTGGGTCCTCCAATAATCGGTATTGGTGTTGAAAAATCGTAATCGGTCGACCTCTAGTTTCAACATGCATCAAGTCGGCGAGGCCCACTGTATTCCAGTGGGTCAGCAGAATGAATGGAGAAGTAGGGGATGGGGGTACAGTGGGCTTTGATCCTTGAGTATTAATTCAGGCAATTATTGTGTGTTCACAACAGCCAGAGTGCAGTACATTCTTCCTCGTTTTATGACAGGAGAAGACAGATTAAATCAGATATAGACATGCAGTTAAACTTACAGTTCAACTTTATCAGTACAGTAGGTTCTAAGGACTTTGTTTCCACCCACAGCTATTTGCAATAGAAACTCTGTTCCAGCTTTGTCAATTGCACTACAGACAGACAATACGGGCAGATAGAATTATCCGCTGTAAAAGAGGAGAAAAACATGTTCCGGTGCATGTTATGGTACCACCTCATATGTAAACATCATCCATATTCAGAGCACATTTTATTATGAAGAATATGAATTAACACTGCTATGAATACAAATGCAGTATCATGCCTGATGTCTTATACCCTGCTTCCTCTGCTTGTTTGCCTAATCTCTCTCCCCTCCCACTGTCTTGGCACATATTAATGCATAGTGTCTGTGCTCTGGCCAGTATGTGCTAACAGCACAAGGACTGGACCAGCTGACCAGGCCCCATCCACTGTCTGATGTGTTGCCTTGTAGGATATCCTAACAGTTTTACTGGTAAAT
Source organism: Salvelinus fontinalis (assembly GCF_029448725.1). Taxonomy (NCBI): domain Eukaryota; kingdom Metazoa; phylum Chordata; class Actinopteri; order Salmoniformes; family Salmonidae; genus Salvelinus; species Salvelinus fontinalis. The sequence goes on from NC_074699.1 coordinate 29,426,083, forward strand.
AAATATCTGAGGAATGCTTTCCCCACAACATGGTAAAGGTCAGCAGCATGACCAGTAAACCTACAAGGCAATACATCCCAGACAGTGGCTGGGGCCTGGTCAGCTGGTCCAGTCCTTGTGCTAACAGCACATACTGGCCAGAGCACAGACACTATGCATTAACATGTTCCAAGAGAGTGGAGGGGAAAGAGGTTAAGCAAACTAGCAGTAGAAGACACCAGACATGATACTGCATTTGTATTCATAGTTCATACTGTGTAGTGTTTATTCATCAAAATAAATGTGCTCTGAATATGGATGATGTTTTGATATGAGGTGGTACCACTGGACCCCCCCCCCCCCCCCCCACCTCTTTTATAGCTGATACTTCTATCTGCCTGTGATGTTGCTGAAAGCAGGCAGATGACTACAAATTAGTTCTGCAGCCAGATCTATAATAAACTGGCACTGTATACTACTATAGTGGAGTATATCTTAACTATACTGAACATAAGAAGAAATGTAACATTTAAAGTGTTGGTCCCATGTTTCATGAGCTGAAATAAAAGATCCCAGAAATGTTCCATATGCACAAAAAGCTTATTTCTCATTGTGTGCACAAATTTGTTAACATCTCTGTTAGTGAGCATTTCTTATTTGCCAAGATAATCCATCCACCTGACAGGTATGGCATATCAAGAAGCTGATTAAACAGCATGATCATGACACAGTTGCACCTTGTGCTGGGGACAATGAAAGGTCACTCTAAAATGTGTAGTTTTGTCACACAACACAATGCCACAGATGTCTCAAGTTGAAGGAGCATGCAATTGGCATGCTGACTGCAGCAATGTCCACCAGAGCTGTTGCCAGAGAATTTAATGTTAATTTCTCTACCATAAGCTGCCTCCAATGTCGTTTTAGAGAATTTGGCAGTACGTCCAACTGGCCTCACAACCGCAGACTGCATGTAACCACACCAGCCCAGGACCTCCAACTCTGGCTTCTTCACCTGCGGGATCATCTGAGACCAGCCACCCAGATAGCTGATGAAACTGTGGGTTTGCACAACAGAAGGATTTCTGCCCAAACTGTCAGAAACCATCTCGGGGAAGCTCATCTGCGTGCTTGTCGTTCTCACCAGGGTCTTGACCTGACTGCAGTTCGGTGTTGTAACCAACTTCAGTGGGCAAATGCTCACATTTGATTGCCACTGGCACGCTGGAAAAGTGTGCTCTTCACGGATGAATCCCAGTTTCAACTGTACTGGGCAGATGGCAGACAGCATGTGTGGGTGAGCGGTTTGCTGATGTCAACGTTGTGAACAGAGTGCCCCATGGTGGCGGAGGGGTTATGCTATGGGCAGACAAACTACGGACAACAAACACAATTGCATTTTATCGATGGCAATTTGAATTCAGAGATAGATACCGTGACGAGATCCTGAGACCCATTGTCGTGCCACCATCAAAATCAAATCAAACTTTATTTGTCACATGCGCCGAATACAAGTGTAGACCTTACCGTGAAAAGCTTACTTTACAAGCCCTTAACCAACAGTGCAGTTCAAGAAGAGTTAAAAAAATATTTACCTAAAAAGTAACACAATAACGAGGCTATATACAGGGGATACCGGTACTGAGTCAGTGTGCGGGGGTACAGGTTAGTTAAGGTAATTTGTACATGTAGGTGGGGGTGAAGTGACTATGCATAGATAATAAACAACGAGTAGTGGCAGTGTACAAAGGGGGTGGGGGCAAATGTAAATAGTCCGGTGGTGATTTTATTAATTGTTCAGCAGTCTTATGGCTTGGGGATAGAAGCTGTTGAGGAGCCTTTTGGTCCTAGACTTGGCGCTCTGGTACCTCTTGCGGTGCAGTAGCAGAGAGATCAGTATATAACTTGGGTGGCTGGAGTTTGACAATTTTATGGGCTTTCCTCTGACACCACCTATTATATAGGTCTTGGATGGCAGGAAGTTTGGCTCCAGTGATGTACTGGGCCATACGCACTATCCTCTAGTGCCTTATGGTCAGATGCCGAGCAGTTGCCATACCAGGCAGTGACGCAACCGGTCAGGATGCTCTCGATGCTACACCTGTAGAACTTTTTGAGGATCTGGGGACCCATGCCAAAAACAAATCTGTCTCCTGAGGGGAAAAAGGTTTTGTCGTGCCCTCTTCACGACTGTCTTGGTGTGCTTGGACCATGATAGTTCGTTGGTGATGTGAACACGAAGGAACTTGAAACTCGACCCGCTCCACTACAGCCCCGTCGATGTTAATGGGGGGCTTTTTCTGTAGTCCACGATCAGCTCCTTTTGTCTTGCTCACATTGAGGGAGAGGTTTTTGTCCTGGCACCACACTTCCAGTTCTCTGACGTCTCATCGTTGTCGGTGATCAGGCCTACCACGGTTGTGTTGTCAGCAAAGTTAATGATGATGTTGGAGTCGTGTTTGGCCACGTAGTTGTGGGTGAACAGGGAGTACAGGAGGGGACTAAGTACACACCCCTGAGGTGCCCCAGCGTTAAGGATCAGCGTGGCAGATGTGTTGTTGCCTACTCTTACTACCTGGGGACGGCCCGTCAAAGTCCAGGATCCAGTTGCAGAGGGAGGTGTTTAGTCCCAGAGTCCTTAGCTTAGTAATGAGCTTTGTGGGCACTATGGTGTTGAACGCTGAGCTGTAGTCAATGAACAGCGTTCTCACATAGGTGTTCCTTTTGTCCAGGTGGGAAGGAACACCTATGTGTTCATGTTTCAGCATGATAATGCACGGCCCCATTATCGCAAGGATCTGTACAGAATTCCTGGAATTGGAAAATGTGCCAGTTCTTCCATGCCATGCATACTCACCAAATATGTCACCCCCGTTGAGCAGGTTTGGGATGCTGTGGATTTAAGTGTACGACAGTGTGTTCCAGTTCCTGCCAATATCCAGCAACTTCACACAGTCATTGAAGAGGAGTGGGACAACATTCCTCAGGCCACAAAATCTTAGAAATTGTTGCATCTTGCGTTTTTTTATATTTTTGTGACTGCATCCACAAGTGTGTGTGTGTGTGCACATGCTGCTGTGTGTTCAGCCCTTGAGCTGTATTCCTTGATGCTGCTGACTCAGCCTCCAGACATTTGCAATCCCTGGATCCATCTTCCTCAGCATCCTGTCTGGTTATCTCTACCCCTTCCCCCTGGCTCTTTTCCTCGTCTGCCTGGTGAGTATACTTATGGACACAAGGACTAATAATAGTGGTGACATTTACAAAATGTACTTTGACTCTGTAAACCAGACTCGGTTTACAAAATGTACTGCCTCTGTCACTGTTTTCCAGTGCTCTGGCCTGGGAGCTTCCTTCTGCTACATGCTATCTTATCTAGTGGGGCGACCAGTGGTCTACAGATACCTGACAGAGAGAGCCCAGAAATGGTCCCAGCAGGTAAGACCTTTTGGAAGGAAAAACAGGTAGATTCTGTACTTGAATAGTGTAGGAAGTTGTTGATATGAGAGTACAAGCAAACTTGAACAGTTTAGTAACAGCCACATGTCTATCTGCACCCACAGAACAGTGGGGTCTTCGTAGGGGGCTAGTAGCCTCCAAGCCTTACTGTGAATGACAGGTTCTGCTATCTGTTTTCAATTACAGGTAGACAAGCACAGAGATCATCTCATCAATTACATCATATTTCTGAGGATCACTCCCTTTCTCCCCAACTGGTTCATCAACATCACCTCACCCGTCATCAACGTGCCTTTGGGGGTCTTCTTCCTTGGTACTTTCTTTGGTAAGGCTAATATATCAAACTCCAGTATTAACTTCTCAGTAGATAACAGTGTTGCATTGTTTTTATTGCTGAGCTATTTGTGAATGTTTCGTACTATTTAATACAGTGGTCACCAACATTTTCTGAGTCAAGATCACTTTCGCAGTCCAAAAGCAAGCTGAGATATACAGCTCAGATTTTATTTTTTTATTTTTTTACATATTAACCTCACACAAACAGTTTTGTAGGAATGAGGTTTGGGCAGTAGGCCTAATACATTATCACAGCATATTGGCTATATGCTTGGCCTGCCAAAATTGTTAATGTCAGACCATATTATATTTCAAAACTTTGATAACAAAACAGATCAGTTGGTTTAGCATTTGTGAGGCACTGTGGAGCATGAATTGAAATAATTTGCTTTTTTGTTTTACTGGATTGATGGTACCTGCATCTGATGGTCAACGAGGTCAAATCACGATGTCAGTCATCTTCAGGTCGTAAACTGGGGCATCCTTCTAGAGCTCCGAATTGGAGTTCCGAGTTGGTCGACCATTAAAAACGATTTTTCAGGGCCTCCCGGGTGGCGCAGTGGTCTAGGGCACTGCATCGCAGTGCTAACTGCGCCACCAGAGTCTCTGGGTTCGCGCCCAGGCTCTGTCGCAGCCGGCCGCGACCGGGAGGTCCGTGGGGCGACGCACAATTGGCATAGCGTCGTCCGGGGTAGGGAGGGTTTGGCCGGTAGGGATATCCTTGTCTCATCGCGCTCCAGCGACTCCTGTGGCGGGCCGGGAGCAGTGCGTGCCAACCAAGGGAGCCGGGTACACGGTGTTTCCTCCGACACATTGGTGCGGCTGGCTTCCGGGTTGGGGGCGCGCTGTGTTAAGAAGCAGTACGGCTGGTTGGGTTGTGCTTCGGAGGACGCATGGCTTTCGACCTTCGTCTCTCCCGAGCCCGTACGGGAGTTGTAGCGATGAGACAAGGTAGTAATTACTAGCGATTGGATACCACGAAAATTGGGGAGAAAATGGGATAAAAAAAAATAAAAAAAATAAAAAAAAACGATTTTTCCCAACCGCCTCTCACGGTCCCTGCTCTCTCCTTCCTTTCCTCCGGTGAGACTGACCAGAGAGAGGGAACACCATTTTCCACCTGATGGTGAAACTCGAGTCGCACCGCATCTGCCTTATGCACGAATTCATGTTGTTCCTATGACCAGAGAAAGTTAAATATTCATTGAATATAAAATCGACACGACAAGCTGCTAATAATAATAAAACACAGTGCTATCGATACTTTGCTACTCATTCATTGCAGCTGCAGCCCTAGCAGACATACAGAGAGGCAGCTTTTAGTAATAGTGTTGAATAAAAACAGTGACAGTTCTGAATATAAACTTAAACATGAACTCACTCATAAAAACAGCAGCTCTTTGCTGTATTCGTTGACAGTCTGTGGTCATGGTTTTAAAAGTTAGTAAATCTTACATAGGCTAGTAGAATATTAAACTTGGCTGTGGCCAGGGTCATGGAACTCTATAGCCACGGTGACTTGAGCTATCTGATTGGGCAGCGCATTAGGTGCACTCAACTTAGTCACAGATTTACCGGTCCGCCGGGTAGGCGGAGTTTGTCTCTTAAGACAAATAAAAATGGGAACGCTGCTTACCCGGTGCGCAGGGCTTTTGAATCAAGTGCACTTACTGTCAACAGCTCAACACAGTATTTAAAAAAGGAGCTCAAGCCTTTATTGTTGACTTTTCTACAGAAATATTTGGTGATCGCCAAGGAATGCCTTGGCTGTCTTACAATCCTGACTTCCTCCCTTATCTCTGACTGTCAGGAGTGGCCCCACCGTCCTTCGTGGCGATCAACGCTGGTACAACACTGTATAAACTGACGACAGCTGGGGAGGCAGTGTCCTGGAACTCTCTGATTGTGCTAGGTGTCCTGGCCGTACTCTCTATCCTGCCTGTCTGCTTCCAGAAGAAACTGCAGCAGAAGATGGAGTAGGCATTAGACAACTCAGCAACTCATCTGCCTGCCTGATTCCCCCAGCCCATCCCTTGGCTCAGGAATGGTACACCCCGCTGTCACTCACATAGTCCTGCCTGTTGCTGTCCCACACACCTGCTGAGGTTGCTGTGGAAACATTGCCCGTTGACACAACCCTGACACATGTTGTTGTGGCCACCTCAACTTTGTGCTCTACAAATGACTAACTGGCCTCTGCTCATCCTTGGGTTTGTTTTCCCATATTAGTTAAATGTTGCTTGCCTGTAAATTGAAGATTTTAAGAAAGGATACAGAAAACATCAGGCATCTGTCTTTGTTTTTACTCACAATGGTTCTCACAAGTTCAAGCTACACTTCCCTCCTTTGTATTTCTTGAACCGTGTTTTGAATTGATTTAATCTCTTAACCTGTGTGATATGGGTGACGTCAAAGCAGTCCTGATCAGTCGCAGTTCAGTGTTTTTGATTTTCAGAACATTTCTGGACTATTGTTATGACTGTTTTATACACTGTTTAGATTGTGAACATATTAAATCATTTAGAATGTTCTATCACTTGAAGATATTGTTAACACACCACCCTAAAATGATCTGTGTGCCATCAATGTTGACATGAAAACTGCATGTGTTCACATGCATATTTACTCGTTTTTCAACCACTCCACAAATTTCTTGTTAACAAACTATAGTTTTGGCAAGTCGGTTAGGACATCTACTTTGTACAAGTAATTTTTCAAACTATTGTTTACAGACAGATTATTTCTCTTATAATTCACTGTATCACAATTCCAGTGGGTCAGAAGTTTACATACACTAAGTTGACTGTGCCTTTCAACAGCTTGGAAAATTCCAGAAAATTATGTAATGGCTTTAGAAGCTTCTGATAGGCTAATTGACATCATTTGAGTCAATTGGAGGTGTACCTGTGGATGTATTTCAAGGTCTACCTTCAAACTCCGTGCCTCTTTGCTTAACATCATGGGGAAATCAAAAGAAATCAGCCAAGACTTTAGGAAAAAAATTGTAGACCTCCACAAGTCTGGTTCTTCCTTGGCGCAATTTCCAAATGCCTGAAGGTACCACATTCATCTGTACAAACAATAGTACGTAAGTATAAACACCATGGGACCACGCAACTGTCATACCGCTCTGGAAGGAGACGCGTTCTGTCTCCTAGAGATGAACGTACTTTGGTGCGGAAAGTGTAAATCAATCCAAGAACAACAGCAAAGGAACTTGTGAAGATGCTGGAGGAAACAGGTACAAAAGTATCTATATCCACAGTAAAACGAGTCCTATAATCGACATTACCTGAAAGGCCGCTCAGCAAGGAAGAAGCCACTGCTCCAAAACCTCCATAAAAAAAGCCAGACTACGGTTTGCAACTGCACATGGGGACAACTTTTTGGAGAAATGTCCTCTGGTCTGATGAAACAAAAATATAACTGTTTGGCCATAATGACCATCGTTATGTTTGGAGGAAAAAGGGGGATGCTTGCAAGCCGAAGAACACCATCCAAACCGTGAAGCACGGGGGTGGCAGCATCATGTTGTGGGGTTTCTTTGCTGCAGGAGGGACTGGTGCACTTCACAAAATAGATGGCATCATGAGGTAGGAAAAGTATGTGGATATATTGAAGCAACATCTCAAGACATCAGTCAGGAAGTTAAAGCTTGGATGCAAATGGGTCTTCCAAATGGACAATGACCCCAAGCATACTTCCAAAGTTGTGGCAAAATGGCTTAAGGACAACAAAGTCAAGGTATTGGAGTGGCCATCACAAAGCCCTGACCTCAATCCTATAGAAAACTTGTGGGCAGAACTGAAAAAGCGTGTGCGAGCAAGGAGTCCTACAAACCTGACTAATTTACACCAGCTCTGTCAGGAGGAATGGGCCAAAATTCAACCAACTTATTGTGGGACGCTTGTGGAAGGCTTCCCGGAACGTTTGACCCAAGTTAAACAATTTAGAGGCAATGCTACCAAATGCAAATTGAGTGTATGTAAACTTCTGACGCACTGGGAATGTGATGAAATAAATAAAAGCTGAAATAAATTATTCTCTACTATTATTCTGACATTTCACATTCTTAAACTAAAGTGGTGACCCTAACTGACCTAAGACAGGGAATTTATACTCAGATTAAATGTCAGGAATTGTGGAAAACTGAGTTTTTAAATGTATTTGGCTATGGTGTATGTAAACTTTCGACTTCAACTGTAGTAAGATAAATATGAAACCCTTGATGCTTTTGCTGGGCCTATCACTAAAACATCGCTAATAATTGGATTTCCCCTTTAATTGTATGAAACGGCATATCAAGTATTGAAAACTGGTGTTTTTGTATACAATTATTTTATTTGTTCTAATGGTGCTGACTGCCTCTCTGCCTGTGTGCTCTCCCTCTTGTGCGTCACCAGTCCAAATGTTCTGCCAGTTGAAAAATGCAGTAATGGATGACCCAGCAGTGCCCTTTGCAAAGCTACCAATTTAGATTTTTGGTTGTTCATGCTTTTCCCAGGTGTTAGTGATTTCACACTGCTACTTCATGTACAGTGCCTTCAGAAAGTTGTCACACCCCTTTACTTTTCCAAATGTTGTTGCGGGATTAAAATGGATGTAATTGTAATATTTTTGTCAATCATCTGCACAATACTCTGTCGAAGTGGAAGAAAAATTCTAACATTTGTAAAAAAATAAAACTAATATATGCTACATGACCAATAGTATGTGGACACCTGCTTGTTGAAGATCTCATTCCAAAATCATGGGCATTAATATGGAGTTAGTCCCCCTTTGCTGCAGTCGGCATTCCAATTCTTCCCAAAGGTGTTTGATGGGGTTGAGGTCAGGGCTCTGTGCAGGCCAGTCAAGTTCTTCCACACCGATCTCGACAAATCATTTCTGTATGGACCTCGCTTTGTGCACAGGGGCATTGTCTGAAACAGGAAAGGACCTTCCCCACACTTGCCACAAATTTGGAAGCATAGAATCGTCTAGAATGTCATTGTATGCTGTAGTGTTAAGATTACCCTTCATTCGGACTAAGGGGCCTAGCCCGAACCATTATTCCTCCTCCACCAAACTTAGTTGCATTGGGACAGTAACGTTCTCCTGGCATCTGCCAAACCATCTGTCAGACTGTCAGATGCTGAGTGTGATTGAGCACTCCAGAGAACGCGTTTTCACTGCTCTAGAGTCCAATGGCGGTGAGCTTTAAGTGAAAACTGTAACTATCCCACTCAGGAACATTAAATGTCGTCTTGGTAAGCAACTCCAGTGTATATTTGGCATTGTGTTTTAGGTTATTGTCCTGCTGAAAGGTGAATTTGTCTCAAGTGTAATTAGTAACCTCACCATGCTCTAAGGGATATTCAACATCTGTTTAGTATTTTCTTTTACACATCTAACTACAAATAGATGCCCTACGTGAGGCATTGGAAAATCTCCCTGGGCTTTGAATCTGCGTTTCGATTCACTCCTCGATTCAGGGACCTTACAATTATCTGTATGTGTTGGGACATAGATGAGGTAGTCATAAAAAAATAATGTTAGACACTATTATTGCACATAGAGTGAGTCCATGCGACTTGTTGAGCACATTTTTATTCCTGAATTTATGGCAAGCCTTAATAACAAAGGTGTTTGAATACGTATTGACTCAAGACTATTCAGCTTTTCAATTTTTATTAGTTTGTAAAAATGTCTAAAAACTGAATTCCACTTTGACATGAAGGGGTATTATATGAAGGGCAGTGACAAAAAAATCTAAATGGAATCCATTTTAAATTCAGGCAGTAACACAAGAAAGAGTCAAGGGGTGTGAATACTTTCTTAAGGCAGTTTATATATTTCTTAGAGTCCAACCTCTATCTATCTGTTGGTGTGATGCCTAATTTGTACTATAGTTTGAGTGCTTTGATGTGATTTTTATTTTGCCTTACCTGATGTCCATTATATGAATTCTCTGCTGCTGTGAAACCTTCTGGTTGTATCTAGAGGTTGATGCAGTGAATGTGCACTTGGGCAGTCTTACTGTTGATGTTTCTTCAAAATCCATGTCTCAAGCACTGTCCACTCTTCTGCATCTGAAATCACTCATTATTTATGAAAATTGATTTGATTTTAAAAAGTGAGAAAGCATTTTCTTATTTTGATTATCAACGGTTTTACTGGGATTAGCGTTTTAATCCACTATAGAAACCCTTTCTGATCATGAGAAAATGTAATTTGTTATTGTTTAATTACCTGAATTAATTTGTGTGTCCACTTGGCATGTCTAAGGCTGTGTTTACACAGGCAGTCTAATTCATATATTTTTCCCGCTAATTGGTCTTTTGACCAGTCACATCAGATCTTTTCTCAGAGCTGATCTGATTGGTCAAAAGACCAATTAGTGAAAAAACAGATCAAAATTAGGCTGCCTGTATAAAAGCAGGTTTAGCGCTTCATATTTTTATGTAATGGCCACTTTGGCTATGTTGACACGGGCAGACCAATTTTTAGATTAAAAAAAAAACATAAAAATACCACTAATTTGGTGTTTTGACCGATCAGCTCTTTTGCCAATAATTGGTAAAAATATCAGAACTGTTCTGCCTGTGTAAACACAGCCCTACTTTATCCAAATCCCGCTGTAACCCATCAAATTCATGACCTGTTTCATTTGATTTAGTTGTGTTAATGTCCTTGTTGTTTGAAATTTGGGCTTCACCTTTTTGTAGTTCATAGAGGTTGCATCATTACCTCATCTTGATTGCACTACAGTAGTTTTCAGAGGGATCATGCCCGATGGGAGATGTGCTTTGGGGTTTAATAAATAAGAATATGTTGTTACTTAGCCCTTATATTACTATCACATTATTATTTGTTCACCCAATTTGATATCAGAAGTAATTTCTAGAACTGTATTGACACATATTTGCAATAACTGTTTAAAAGTCCCCAGTAGTTTTATCCCATTTAAAAAAAAAATCACTACAATATTACGATGTTACACATGTTTCTTATTACAACTTTCCAACATTTGTTGATTTTCATGCGGAGAATATTGAGAATATCTTCGCTGGCTTGGATGATTATTGGTGTTTGCATTCATTACGCTTGTGATCTTTACAGTGTTAAGTTGTGCAAAATGATAATGTATGGCAATATGACCTGTGTTTGTAAATTATATTCATTCTTGTACATATTTTTGTCCAAGCTAATGAATGTTGGTTCATTATTAACATTTATTTTGAAATAAAAAAATATGATATAATTTTTTTCTCACTGTCCGGTAAATGATTGGAATATGAGAATGCGAATCTAATGGCAAAGTTCTGCATGTTTTTACCGTCACCTTTTACCACATGGTGGAGCTCTTTGTACATGTCTACAGATTTCAGCCCCACAGTTGCTTTAACTTTTTTTCAAGTAGGACAACATTTGTCTTATGATTTAATTAAATATATTCTAAATTGTACATCAGAACGTTTATTTACACATTTGTCCTATTTTTGACACCTACTTCTCCTTATCTGTGCCTTGAATACTCAAGTAGAATACCTATTACTGTGTGTATTACAGCTATGGTATTACATGTGTAATTACATGAATACAATTGTTCAGACTAAACTGGTGAAATTAAAGTTTGCATTCAGTTGTACACTGGTTTTAGCTACAGTGGAGTAAGAATACTATGTCTCAGGTTCATTATAGGTGCAATAAGGCTTAATTTAATGCTTCATTACTAGCATTATAAAGGAGAGCATTTTACAGGAGAAATACTTAACTCAGGAACTGTAGGGTTAAGTGCATAACGTAATCTGTAAAGAGTTCGCACATGCTCAGTGTGTTCCCTCTACGCAGAGGTAATGCAAGGGGTTGCGAAGATCTGAGACAGATGAAAACAGCTGTACTTGAAGACCCATAATGCATTTCGGCGAGCATACTGTTCTGATTTTCAGGCTTTGCAGTACATCCACAATGGCTGCGCGAAATCACTACGCGATCCTTTAATATGCACCCAGCTGAAAAAGCCGAGGAAAAGGGTACCACTGGACCAGTCTCAAAATGACCACCGGCTTCAGCTCGAATTCATGTCGATTCGCAGATTATTTTGTTATCTGCGGACTTGACACTGAAAGCGGGCTTGAACCAGACGAACTGTCAGGTAAGTGTTGGGCACGGGCTGGGTAACCAATAAGAATCATTCTGCATGGTTTATGTCTTTCCTAGTTTGTTTCTTTTATATAGATTTTAGAGTACAGTATTATATCCATGTTTAAACAATAAAAACATGAGTTTATTTATAGTGGGTTGAAAACTAGTAATACTGTGTACATCAATAAGTAGGACGGCACATCAGTGTTGTTCATACAAGTTCCTATTTTCTACCTTTCCATTTTATGTTATAACGTTACGTCTAGTCGTTTAGAGGGGATTAATCCCAAAAATGTTGTTAGCTTGAAATGCTCGAGAATTGTAGACCGTCGATGTTCCAGCTGTAATTAAAGACAACGAAAAACTGTTAATGGATTCATCTCCTCCTGAGTATAGCCAGCACTTATTAAGTGGTCAAAAGCAGTAAAGACAGACATTTACATATGTAGATCACTGACCTTGATTGGCTGTTTCAGATCTCACCAGAATAAGACATGTTTATATTTCAACAATTTGTAAATAATAGGGATGTTTCCCCTATTTCCCCTAGTAGTACGTGGAAATTACCATCCTTTCAATGGTAATTACACATGTATAAACAAGCGTATATATATGTATATATATATATGTATATATATATATGTATATATATATATGTATATATATAAGCAGGTTAGGCCAAAAATAGCTACATCCAAGAAGCACATCTGATTTCTTAGTTGTTTATGACATCTGAACGATTTGATTGATTCCCCTCTGTCTTCTTACCCTCAGTGATAGATTGAAATCAATTCATCAATGCATGGCAGAGTGCAGAAAACAGAGTGAAACTGGTGGTATCAAGGACCACAAGGTTCTGCCTGGGGGGGCAGAACACTGAATATGACAGGATGATGTCATTATTAGACAGGGCCTGTTGTTTCTTGGGAGTACCATGAGTCTCTAGGGGAGATGAGGATGGTATGATACATAAAGCGGGGTGGGGTGGTGAACTCTTCCTCAGCTCAGGGTGGTGGGTTAGTTGTGTATGAGTTTGAAAATAAGTGAAACTGGTGTGGGAGTGTACCCGAAAATGCTGTTCTTGGTTTTCTTGTCAACAACAGTTATGTTTAGGGAAGGAACTTGTAGAATCTAGGACATTGTTTTCAAAGGACAAGTCAGGCTACATTATGTTTTTGGTAGCCTAGGGTCTACGGATATGTAAGTATGTGCATTTCCCTAAACTCAACTGTTACTCCCAATCAAGCTTTAACGTTTTCTGCTGTAAACATAACCTCCTGTTTATGAATATGTACAAATCAGAACAATAATTTATTATACTGCAGAGACATTTTTGTTAGTCTCGCAGGTGGTCTCAATCATGAATCAGCACAATTCTATTTTGTTTGTGTCTCGTGAGATGTCATTAGTTGCTCTCCACCTCTGTAGGCTCTCTGGAAAGAACAAACCCTTGTATAGTTCAACAAACACAATGAGCATACATCCTGTGCCTTGACTGTCCCCTCATAAAGTATCCTAATTTTACAGTATACAATAATGAGGTATAATGTAGGCAAAAAGAAGACTGTGAACTGCTGTAATAAAAAACATACACAACTCACTGGTTTGTGAGTGGCACCACCCTAGCATGTCTCTCATTTCACAAAACATAGGCCTAAGGTTCTACTTATCAAGGGACAGTTTTTTTGCAGGAAGGATGGAAACATCTTTAGATAACACACATACAAGATCTCTCTTATGCAAATGTACTTAACACATCTGATGAGATAAATTATCAACAGTATTTGCATTAGTTAACTTTTTAATCTTTGTCGCAAAGACACTTTTCCTTCCTCTGTGTAAAAGTGGAAGTAGAATCTTTTACAGAAATCAGTCAAGGATGTGTTCACTTCCCTGTTGTTTATCTAGAGAGAATTATGCTATTCAGATTCTTATCATGATTGTCTCCTCTCCTCGAGTACCTGCCTTTCTAATGAGATAGAGACCAGCTGGTGAAAGTAAAAGTCACTGGGGTGTTCAGCAGGAGATTGCATGTCATTCAGTAATTCATCAATCTAGGAAGAGTGAATTAGACAAATAATGGTGGTCCTCTGACCAGAGATTAGACTGCAGAAGACTAGAGGTTAACCTGTAGGTTCCATACTTGGGCTTCATGTCTGCGGTGACACACTCAGACAATGGAAAGCCTTTTTGGGGGCTAAGGGTTCTATTGGCTGAGTTGATATGGGATGAGGAATTTGTCCTCTTTGCCATTCCGTGCATAGTTCCAGGGCCATGAGTGCACTGCTGAGACTTGTAGCACTGTTTGGTCTAATGGTACAATAGGCTCTTATTAGACATGCTTGTTACAGACTGTTTCCTGAGTCTACCAGCCACATCTAAAGGAATTAAAGCTGTTTGCCTGTCAGATATCTCAAGCTGTGTGTTTTATGTAGAATGTGTTTTGAATGATATGCTTCCAGGATTCCTCCTCTTGTAAGATTGGATCAGCGAATAGGAAGTGACTGTATGGCGGGGATTCTGAATAGTGAAAACTGCCTAGGGCCAGACCCTGATGTAATCTTCCTCATTGTGGTCAAGGATCAACAGGGTAGGTTATAATGGTTAGGGAGCATCTTGTCTAATCATAGAGGATTACAATACATCACATTTGCCCTCCTGCCTTATTAGCTAGATCCTACTAGCTGACAAAAAAAAACGCTATTACAATGTTACTGCAATGTCGTAGCAAGAGGACAATACGCTAGCAATGTTGTGAGTGTACTACTCTCTATGGGGTGCTGCCACGTCACTGAGACATTGTGTGAATGTCTGTGAAAATGTATCCCTGTGAGTATATTTGTGAATCTCCTCCAGCTGTACACACATGGCTGTTAGCGTTGGCCTTCCTTAAGCTCTGATGTGGTGAGGTAGTGTCGTGATTGACTAGTTAGTGAGAGTGAAACTGGATGGTGCGCAATTCAAATAAATAATCATAAAATGCTCTGGACACTACGCTGACAGACACAGCAAAACTTTTTGCCACAGTTCGCATTGATGTGCCATCCTGGATGAACTGCACTACCTGAGCCACTTGTGTGGGTTGTAGACTCCGTCTCATGCTACCACTAGAGTGAGAACACCGCCAGCATTCAAAAGTGACCAAAACATCAGCCAGGAAGCATAGGAACTGAGAAGTGGTCTGTGGTCACCACCTGCAGAATCACTCTTGTTTTGGGGGGTGTCTTGCTAATTGCCTATAATTTCCACCTTTTGTCTATTCCATTTGCACAACAGCATGTGAAATTTATTGTCAATCAGTGTTGCTTCCTAAGTGGACAGTTTGATTTCACAGAAGTGTGATTGACTTGGAGTTACATTGTGTTGTTTAAGTGTTCCCTTTATTTTTTTGAGCAGTGTATATCCTGGCTTCATGGCCTGAGCAACAGGCAATTTACTTTGGGCACGTCATTCAAGGCGGAAATTGAGAAAAAAGGGGCTAAGCTAAGGTGTCTATTTAAAAAATATATATATATATATATATATTTCACCTTTATTTAACCAGGTAGGCTAGTTGAGAACAAGTTTTCATTTACAACTGCGACCTGGCCAAGATCAAGCAAAGCAGTTCGACACATACATCAACACACATGGAATAAACAAACATACAGTCAATAATACAGTAGAAAAGGTCTATATACAGTGTGTGCAAATGAGGTAGGATAAGGGAGGTAAGGCAATAAATAGGTCATGGTGGCGAAGTAATTACAATATGGCAATTAAACACTGGAATGGTAGATGTGCAGAAGATGAATGTGCAAGTAGAACTACTGGGGTGCAAAGGTGCAAGATAAATAAATAAATACAGTATGGGGATGCGGTAGTTGGATGGACTATTTACAGATGGGCTATGTACAGTGATGTGTGAGCTGCTCTGACAGCTGGTGCTTAAAGTTAGTGAGGGAGATATGAGTCTCCAGCTTCAGTCTAAGCTTCCTACAGCGTGGCCTCTGTTCTGCTGCTCACCGACTGACTGCAGAGACTGGCTAGTGACGGAGAGTGTGGACACATATGATGCAGAGGTTGTTGGTTCTGCTTGCTACAAGTCTTTTGTGTCACATTCCTGATGGAAACACATACGTTTCATTGGAAAAGCACCTCTCCCTCTCTCTACAGTAGAGATCCATGGAGTATGTATCCTCTTCGAGAAACAAGGCTTTTGGATGGTTACATGAATGCATTCTCATGCAGCTATTTTGGTATCTCTTGATAACGCCCTCCACCACAACTATACTCTGTGGAGATACTGCAAGCAGTACGGTTCCTGCCGTGTGCAGGCTATGTGTTCTCGGTATGAACTTCCTGCTGCCCCTCTCGTTCTCAAGGTTGCTGAGACCCAGTTAGCGCTAGCAGAGCTGCTTCATATACAGTAGCAGCGGTGAGTGGGGGAGCTCTTCTTCTCCCTGGCAGACTGGAGGAGTCACGTGCACACAGCAAACAGACAGCACAAGCTGCTCTCACTGACCAATCAGACGAGATTATGGGTGTCATGTGATTAGTGGACTGAGCAAGCTTCGAGCTGCTGTCTCTAGAGTCTATGCAATCAGTCTGTGCTGTGGTGAGTGTGTCGACTAAAGGCGTCCGCACGCTTTCCAGCCGAAACAGCTCAGAAGAGTTTGTGCATATGTCATTACAACATTTTGTGACGTTTTTGTTCGTTTTTGACACAGGTAAGGGTTTTTTCAGCTGTTCGGGCACACCATTTTTTTTCTTGAGGGAAGCCGAAGTCGGTAGCCAAAGTCTACGCCCCTTCGTCGGTGATTGGTCAACAGTAGGGATTCTTCAATAAAGTCTTTGTTGTCATTCAATGAGAGACGACTTGTTTTCATGCAAAATTTTAATTGAGAAGTACTGCACCAAACATCTTAGTTGAATGTAAAATTGTGCGGCTAACATCTCCTCAGCAAAAACGTCAAAATTAATGACAGATTTCTTGAGTTATTTTAGATTAATTCAGACTATTTTGACTAAGTGTATACTTGCTACAGCTTTTCAAAATGGACAAACTATTGCCGCTTTTTTCTTGTTTTTCAAATGAAAGTTTTTTATGAGAGTATGCGAGTACACTCGTTCAGTTCGGCTAGCCGAGTTCGGCTAGGCACGTAGCCTAACTGAAGCATGCTGACACCTTAAGAAACACAATTAAGGTAGTGTGGTCCATGACGCATGCTCTTATCACCCCTCACAATCTGCTGGGATGTTTGTTGGAGAAAGAGGGGCTTGCCCATACGCTGATCTGGCAGTTTCACTTCAGGTGAGCAGAAGCCTTGTGAAATCATAAGAAACCCCACAATTCAGATCGCTTGTGAACACAAGCTGATTTGTCAGTTTTACAGTGTGGTTTGAGTCACACTGATCTTTCCATGGCTTGTGTTCTGACTCAAACGGTAAAGTCAGGCAGTCAGGATGGAGGGGGCTTTCCAGATAGCCCTTTCTCTGATCACCACCAATGATAGGAGGAGGTTTTAGTGGTGAATTGAACAGCTGTGCCTAACTGACAGCTGTCACTCACCCTGTCTTTCTCAGGTAGTTTTCTGTAACGTGTATAGAGGCTACACTGTACAGTATGTTTGTATTGGTTCACAGAGCCCATATATCCTCACAGGAAACCTCCGTCATCTTTCTCCACCAGGACTTAAAACAGATGTGTCCTTTAGAGGGTTATTTGTCTTAAGTACCGGAACAGGAGTCCGCCTGGAGATATAGGCCTAGCAATGTTCTGTAACAGTTGGACCCAACACTGTATCACTGTACTGACTAGGTTCTCTTATAAGAGTTCAAGCCCCCATAATGAGCAGACATTGTGACTTGCCTGAGGACATCCATGTTAGAGGAAAATTATTTGAGTGTTTCTGGGGGAGGTATAAAAAATGTCTTCCAATGTAGAAATTGAAAAAGCTGTCAGGAAAAAAAGCAGATTTCACTTTCATAAGGGGGCTCTGACTGTCAATGTGTTGACGTTAGGAATATGGGGACTGAGGGTAGAAATGATAAGGCTGAGGTGAATGAGGATGAGCTGTCTGTCTCAGAATGCCTCTGTGCTGTGACCAGTGCATGATTAGCCCTTCCAGATCATGAGCTCTGACAGGGGAACAGAAACCCACTCTCTCTCTATCCACTGCCTAAACATGGCCTGAAGCTTTCCTCTGTAGAGCACTGCATTTCCTTGTGTTCCCCCCACAAAGAGACAAGATAGTCTTCGGCCCCCTCTCCGATTTTCTCTTTGATTTTTAATAGATTTTTGTGCACAAAGCTTCTTAAGATGAGACTCTTCTTTTTTCTTTTTTCATCGAACTCCCTTTGTCCTCTTCTTTTCGTTTCAATATGCTGAAGTTATTAAGGTCCAAAGCTGTGTGATCTCCAGAAAGTACTCTTCATATCCAATATGACAGACTAGTAATTATTAAATGTGATCCATTCCAAAGTAACATGGACAGAGGTCACATAATTGTTTGCCATGTCACGATCACCATGTATTTTAGAAAAATCGATATAACTAACCAGCTAATATCACTCTCCCTCAGTATGCCATGCACATGCTGTCATTTTTTCTGACACTGACTTTGCCATCAGGGGGCAGTTATATCACTGGCTGCAGCAGCCAAAACGTGGCAAACTTGATGACAAAACTCTCCTTTATGCGACAGTGTTGGGGTGCAGGGTGAAACCAGATTAGCATATGTATTAGCGGCCCTCCTGCCAGGCCGACGTGATTGGCTGGGTCACAACTTGGTCCTGCTGAGCTCATGGGGACAGGCAGCTGACACAACCCGCGCGCACACACACACGTGCGTGCACACACACATGCACACACTCACTCTGAGCACCCCCGCACTATTCAAACACTAACATCCCTTGAGTTTCCCAGACAACCCCTCTCTTTAATCCCTCAATGAATGACATCACTATAAAGCCCCCCGCACATGCTCAGTGTGGGTCTGCACTCATATTCACTGCCTGCTAATAATTCATAGGTGTGTTAAAGGAGCTCAAGTCCTAAGGATGTTTCCTCGGGCATCTTACAGTGTCTAACTAAATAGTGTTTAAGCAAATCTGTAACCTTGTGGAATTGAATAATGACTGTTGAAGTGTTATACACATGGAAGTATAATTAAATAGGGGAAACAAGTGTGTGTGCCCTTGAAATATCTAGCCCTCCGGTACTTGTTGGTTTTAGACATTTCGGATGGCCCAGCTGGGTCTCTTCTTTCTGTACTTTTATGTAATTCAAAATCACTTTTCGACTCGAGAAGTTGATACTGAGAAGAAGCCAAGCCATCCTTTATTGAGCAATACACATAATACTCTATATTCTGAGATTATAAAAGGCAGATTTCTACACTGAACAAAAATATTAACACAACATGTAAAGTGTTGGTCCCATATTTCATGAGCTGAAATAAAAGATCCCAAAAATGTTCCATACACTCAAAAAGATTATTTCTCTCAAATTTGTTTACCTCCCTGATAGTAAGCATTTCTCATTTGCCAAGATAATCCATCCACCTGACAGGTGTGGCATATCAAGAAGTTGATATCAACAGCATGATCATTACACAGGTGCACCTTGTGCTGGGGACAGTAAATGGCCACTCTAAAATGTGCAGTTTTGTCACACAACACAATGCCACACATGTCTCAATTTTTGAAGCAGCGTGCAATTGGCACGCTGACTACCGGAATGTCCACCAGAGCTGTTGCCAGAGAATTTAATGTTCATTTCTCTACCATAAGCCGCCTCCAACGACGTTTTAGAACATTTGGCAGTACATCCAACCGGCTTCACAATCGCAGACCATGTGTATGGAGTTGTGTGGGCGAGCGGTTTGTTGATGTCAATGTTGTGAACAGACTGTCACATGGTGGTGGTGGGTTTATGGTATGGGCAGGCATAAGCTACGGACAACAAGCATTTTTTATCGATGGCAATTTGAATGCACAAAAATACTGTGACCAGATCGTTAGGCCCATTGTGAGGCCTGTTTTTTTTAAGGTATCTGTGACCAACAGATTTATATCTGTGTTCCCAGTCATGTGAAATCCATAGATTGGGGCCTAATTAATGAATTTAAATTGACTGATTTCCTCATATGAACTGTAACTCAGTAAAATCTTAGAAATTGTTGAATGTTGGGTTTATAATTTTGTTCAGTATACAGTATATATACATTCACTATGGGGTGTGCATAGTCCACACATGTCTCGAGACCTCTCTGCAGTTCCTGACTCTGGGTGTCAAAGCTCAAGTCATACAGAACTGAAATAAATGCTTAACATAAGGAAACCTGCCTTTAATTCCCAGGCAGAGTTCATGACTGGAGAAAAGCTTGTATAATAAGCTAACTCTGCCCTCTCAGCACCCTGAGGCTCTCTCTATCTCCTCTGCTCGACTCTGTGGAAACAGGAAGCCTTTCTTATGAAGGGGGTTAAGATGGCTGCACGGCAGAGGAGCAGATAGCGTTTTTATGAAAGCGATGATGCAGACTGACTCCCTCATTACCTCTCAGCCTGTCTGTCCATTTGATCTCAGCTCTGCTGCTGAGGCAGGCAGGCTTCCATGAAGAAAGGCTCACGCTGCTTCTGTTGAAAGGAAATGGAGACAATTCATTTTCAACATTGGTCACAGCCAGAGGTAAACTGTGGCCAGGCCATGTTGAGTCACATGATCTGGAGACTCCGGTTTGACAAGGAAAAGCAATGATTGGCTGCCACTGGGGCTCTGCTTTATCAATATACTATACTGGAAAGAGTTCAGTCTTTTCATAAAGTTAGAGAAAACATGCTTTCAGTCCTACTCATCCTTTGGCATTTGGAATTTCCTCCCTTTGCCATTAAGCAAGGTTTTTACAGACTGTGTGAGTTGGTTCAGTGAAAAAGAGCACATTACCCATATCTCCTTTATGACTAGTCCTAGAAGGTCATTCTGTACATGTCACCCCTGGTTACATTGTACATACAGTACATCTCTCTGTGGAAGCTACAAACCCTGAAAGCACTACCAGCAGCCAGACTGGAAAAGCCAGACGAGATTGACAGTCTTTTCTGTTCACCCCTAGATAATGTTACGAAAAGCCTACTAAGACACAAGATAGTGTTTAGGGGCAGAGGATTCTTTCACGTTGCCACTGACTTTATCTGAATGCTACATGAATCTGTTCTTACACTAAACAAATATATAAACACAACATGTAAAGTGTTGGTCCCATGTTTCATGAGCTGAAATAAAAGATCCCAGAAATTTCTCTCAAATTTTGTGCACAAATTTGTTTACATTCACGTTAGTGAGCGTTTCTCCTTTGCCTAGATAATCCATCCACCTGACAGGTGTGGAATATCAAGAAGCTGATTAAACAGCATGATCATTACAAAGGTGCACCTTGTGCTGGGGACAATAAAAGGCCATTCTAAAATGTGCAGTTTTGTCACACAACACAATGCCACAGACATCTCAAGTTTTGAGGGAGTGTGCAATTGGCAGAGCTGTTGACAGATAATTTAATGTTAATTTCTCTACCATAACCTCCTTCCAACATTGTTTTAGAGAATTTGGCAGTACGTCCAACCGGCCTCACAATTGCAGACCATGGCGTTGTGTGAGCAAGCGCTTTGCTGACGTCAACGTTGTGAACAGAGGGCCCCATTGTGGCAGTGGGGCTATGGCATGGGCAGGTGAAAACTATGGACAATGAACGCAATTGCATTTTATCGATGGCAATTTGAATGCACAGAGATACCAGGACGAGATCCTGAGGCCCATTGTCATGCCATTCATCTGCCGCCATCACATCATGTTTCAGCATGATAATGCATGGTCTCATGTCGCAAGGCTCAGTAAACAATTCCTGGAAGCTGAAAATGTCCCAGTTCTTCCATGGCCTGCACCAGACATGTCGCCTATTGTGCATGTTTGGGATGCTCTGGCTTGACGTGTATGACAGCGTGTTCCAGTTCCCGCAAATATCCAGCAACTTCGCACAGCCATTAAAGAGAAGTGGGACAACATTCCACACGCCACAATCAACAGCCTGATCAACTCTATGCGAAGGAGATGTGCTGCATGAGGAAAATGGTGGTCACACCAGATACTGACTGGTTTTCAGATCCAAGACCCTACTTTTTTTTTAAGGTATCTGTGACCAACATATGCATATCTGTATTCCCAGTCATGTAAAAATCCATAGATTAGGGCCTAATTTATTTATTTCAATTGACTGATTTCCTTATATCAACTGTAACTCAATAAAATCATAGAAATTGTTGCATGTTGCGTTTATATTTTTGTTCAGTATAATTAGTTGCTTCATCATTTCACTTCATATTGTTGGCGTAGTCTCCCTCCCATAGTTGTGTGTATCGTTGGGCTCATTTTTACCTAATTTGCATATGACACGCCCCCACCGTGTAACATGGACAACCATGACCCATGTGCCTATGTGTTATGTAGGCATGCCACCCTGATGCCACATTGAGGTTTGGAGAATTAGCTATTTTAGTATTTGTCCAGTAAGTTTCCTGATGTAGGAATCACCATTTTACACTGTGAAAGAATACTTGTTAATTTATCCTGTGTCCAGCATTCATAGTACATACTCCTGGAACTCTATGGTCCACTGTATTGAACAAGTCCCCCCTTACACACATTTTTGAGAGCTGTCCCCTTTTCCAGATGTGTTGTGTTCTGGGTGTGAAATGGCTGCATTTATTATTACATTTCTGAATAGTGTACAGCAAATTCCATGAAATACATTCAAAGGAAAAATGGGTATGATATCCTTGAATGTGAACGATAGTACATTTTGATAACTTTTATATCGACAGCCAACATAGGAACATGGGTCATGGTAGTCTATTTACTATGTGCACCATAGGCATGCCACCCGTAGTGCTATAATAAAGTAGTGTCAGTAAGGTACATACTTACCTGGTACTTTTGAAGTGAAGTAGCAGACCGTAATGAATGGTTTGATGAGAAATGATTGTTCTCACCTGGTCCTCAAAGAAATGCAAGGATCCTGTTCTGATTAACTGACAATGGAAGAATAATGGGTAGAGGGCATGAAGCTTTTTGCTTTCTCTTAAGGTCACAGTCAAAATGATGACCTCTTAGTGTTTGTCCAGTAGGTGTCCTGATATAGGAAGCCCCCTAGGAATTTTAAAAGATATCAGAACAACAATTTGCATTATTCTGTATGAGACTCCTCCATTGATACAGTACATTGAGACAGCAGTCAGGTGTGCTGTATGAAAAGAGGACTACTAGTTTCCCCCACGATTGTCTCAGATATTTGTGAACAAATGGTTCTCTGCTCTCACAAAGGGGTTTCCTGCCCACAGCTGTGTGTCTCCAGGTGTTTGGCTGCGCATCCCATTCTCACAGGAAAGCGTCTCTGCCGCTTGCTCCCTGTCTGTCTTACTAATCACCTGACGTTATGCTGCTGGAGTCAACATGGAGTGAACCCATCCATCTCAGTCCACTCAGTTATTCATGGCCAGTGACTGGAATAATATAGAGGATTTTAAAATCCCCATCCATACAAGTGTCTTGGATAGATGGAGTAGTGTAGTTATTCATTACCCGTCTTGTCCCCTTGGCGTAAAGAGTTACTGGTGGCTGTTAATCAACAGGGCTGATTTACTAAGCTCTCCTCCATATGTTAGAAGTATGCCCTTTCTTATTTCTCATTCAAGAAGTGATTAAACCCCTAGATCCTCTACCCCTATCCCATTAATCTCTGCTCTGTTATGTTTTCTTATACAGCCTCCTTGTGGACAGATTGCGCTGTAAGACGAGGCTGCTGGCCTCCCTCATATTTATGTCAGGGTGACGTCTGATGTGGTGTAGTACAACCCCAAAGGATAATCCATTGTCCTGAGAGGTGGGTTTGCTCTGAAGGCGCCTCATGCTCAAGAACATGGTGTCGTGTCGGGCACTTGATTGAGTTCAACGGCACGCCAGGTGGGTGGAGTTTGCGCTAAGGACCAATGGAATCGCTGCTAAAATTCAAACCCCATCCATCTGGCAGTCGCAGCAAGTTAAATCAAGCACCTTCTCTCCGGATGAAAGATGGGAACGCTCATGCCCATGGTTCTGGGGGATATGGATATAGTACTTAGAAGCCAGTAGTGTCTGTCTTCTTCCTCTGTTTCTTGTTTATGCACTCTCTCAGCAGTGTGCAGGTTTTTTGTTCTCACGACCTTGTGTAAATAATGACTTCTGCTGTGGCGCGGTGTTGGGCATTTGTGTGTGGAATCCCAACAGGCCCAGTTAATGGAGTAGAAAAACACTCATGGGTATTTCAGAGGGAGGCCTTGCTCTGAAGGCTGTGAATAACACAAAAATAAGCTGTCTCTCCTCTGTGTGAGTGAGCCAAATGGTCCATAGCTTTGCTGCATTTTTGGCTGGGCTCACTTAGTGAGAAGGTCATGGTGTCTTTGCTGCGATCGGTTTTTGATATGTTAGCGATGTCCGCATGAACATTCTGCTGTGATGATGACGAGCTGAGCATTCTGATAACTGAGAGGCATGAGGCATCTCTGCTCTCCTGAGTCATTCCATCCTCAGCTCAGTTGGCCGTGATGGCACTAGGAATGGTATGTAGGTTGAGCACAGGAGGGGGTCTGTTCTGGAGGCAGTCCCTGGCACGCAGGACTAGAGAGAGAGAGCGGAGAGTCCAATGGCGGCAAGCTTTACACCACTCCAGCTGACAGTTTGTATTGCTTATGGTGATCTTAGGCTTGTGTGTGGCTGCTCTGCCATGGAAACCCATTTCATGAAGTTCCTGACGAACAATTATTGTACTGATGTTGCTTGCCGAGTCAGTTTGCAACTCGGTAGTGAGTGTTGCAAGCGAGGACAGTGGCCTAGTACTTGTAACTTTGGGTAGTCCATGGATGAGACCAGTACTGTGTGTGCGTAGGCATGTGTACTAGGCCTACTGGCGGAGAAATAATGAATTCAGTGGCCCATGACAGTGTCTTTTTAACACCCACAAATGCTTGTTAAACAAGAGTGTCAATTTATCACTTTTTTCTTGGCTATTAGGTGCCCTGCCTTGTACAGTATCCAGAGGTAACTACATAACAAGGAAAACCAGCCTTAACACTAACTTATACAGTGATGTATAGGCGTAGTGTTTTGTGGTGCATTATATAACATGCATTATACTAACTTCCGCATTATATTTTCAGTATTTTTTCTTTAATGTAGTTTTGGGGGCTTCCTCACTGAGGAAACCTACTGGACAAATACTAAAACAACACATGTTCCATTATTTGTTAGGAAATAATGATATGGACTCTAATTGGCATGTACATTTCTCGGTCATGGGTGGCACACAATGGGATATGGGGTAGGGGAGTGGGTGGGGTATATGCAAATTAAACATTAACATATGAATGGATTTATATGTCAGGTTTTCATGACTGGATAGATAGCATGATGAATGCCGTGTTCTCTGTGCTCTCTGTTTGTCTCCTGTCTGATTGTGCCTAGTATTGTTGACATACCACTCCATTGTTTGGCTAGTCTAATTGTTCACATTCCTGGCCTAGTTTCCAGCCCATCATTCTAGGCTATGGACGTGAAAGTAAACAGCAGATTAAGCAGTTAATTCTACAGCCACGATTTTCTTGCCCAGGTACCCCATTCCAGGCAAACCAGCGACCCAAGGACCCCCATCATATGTTAGCAAAATAAATGTTAAATCACATCTTGCCTTATCAGGTGAATGACAATTGTCCCCCACGATGAAATTGGGGAGGGGACAATGGATCTATGTCCATCCATTTGTACGTTAGTCACACAATATCTCAGACAGCACTGGGACGATTTTGACTAAACTTGGGTGAATGATGCGTCTTGCCATAGAGATCCGGCATTTACAAAATTACATTGATTGGTCTAAGGTGGGAGCTATAGTAATTAACTGACGTGTTAGTGAGACGCGATATCTCTATTGGCCCAAGGGGGGGCACTGCATCATTCATCTGGGACAACTTGTTAACTGTTGCAAAAGGTAATCAACATTTTAAAATGAATAGATTTGGTAGATATTTTTTCATTATTTTGAACTCCCCACATTACAATTAGAAGAGGAAGTGTAATCTCTAACATAGCCTATTAGCTAGAAAGGTAACGGCAAACACATGTTTGCTAAGAACAGCTGTTTAGCTGGTTAAACAAAGTCAATCAATTTTAATTTTCTTCAAAATAATTTACAAGTTACCATTTATAATCAAATTTTGTTAAAATTCTAAATAATCAACAATTCAAACAATAAGCAATCAATCAACTTAAGTTAATGAAATGAGAAACTAACAAAAGACTAAAAAGAAATGCAGTCAATAAAAAAAACAGGTAACAATCATCAGTACATCAATTAGTCAGTCAGTCAGTCATGGTTGGTCTGGTGCAGTGGTTCCCAAACTTTTTGTAATCCCGTACCCCTTAAAACATTAATTTCCCTGCTGCGTACTCCCTCCAGAACCAGGGTCAGCACACACACTATACGATACATGTAACGGCTTTCTTCTGTGGACGAAGGATCGGACCAAAGCGCAGCGTTGTTAGTGTTCATCATTTTTAATTAAAGCCAAATAAACGTGAACACTACAAAACAACAAAATATGAAAAACCGAAACAGTTCTGTCTGGTGCAGACACACGAAGACATGAAGACAACCACCCACAAAATCCAACACAAAACAGGCTACCTAAATATGGTTCCCAATCAGAGACAATGACTAACACCTGCCTCTGATTGAGAACCATATCAGGCCAAACATAGAAACGGAAAACTAGGCACACAACATAGAATGCCCACTCAGCTCACGTCCTGACCAACACTAAAACCAAGAAAACACAAAATAACTATAGTCAGAACGTGACAATACATTTATTAAACATAAGAATGAGTGTGAGTTTTTGTCACAACCCGGCTCGTGGGAAGTGACAAACAACTCTTATAGGACCAGGGCACAAATAATAATATAATAATTATCAATAATTTTGCTCTTTATTTAGCCATCTTCCATTTAAAACCTTACTTGTTCATCAAAAATTGTGAATAACTCACCACAGGTTAATGAGAAGGGTGTGCTTGGAGAGAGTCTCAGTCTTAAATAATTTTCCACACACAGTCTGTGCCTGTGTTTAGTGTTCATGCTAGTGA
Organism: Salvelinus fontinalis; assembly: GCF_029448725.1. Classification (NCBI taxonomy): domain Eukaryota; kingdom Metazoa; phylum Chordata; class Actinopteri; order Salmoniformes; family Salmonidae; genus Salvelinus; species Salvelinus fontinalis. The sequence goes on from NC_074699.1 coordinate 29,453,189, forward strand.
AGGCCGAGAATCCCCTCTCACATAGGTACGTGTTTACAAAGGGCATCAGTGTCTTAACAGTGTGATTTGCCAAGGCAAGAAACTCTGAGCGCAGCCCTATCCAGAAATCCGGCAGTGGCTTCTGATTAAATAACATTTTCACAGAACCGCTTGTTGCAATTTCGATGAGGCTCTCTTGTTCAGATGTCGGTAAGTGGACTGAGGCAAGGCATGAAAAGGATAACGATTCCAGTTGTTTGTGTCATCCGTTTTGGGGAAGTACTTGCGTAATTGCACACCCAACTCACTCAGGTGCTTCGCTATATCACATTTGACAGCTTGATTTAATTTGCACACAAAAAATCATACAATGATGGAAAGACCTGTGTGTTGTCCTTGTTAATGCAGACAGAGAAGAGCTCCAACTTCTTAATCCTAGCCTCAATTTTGTCCTGCAAATTGAATATAGTTGTGGAGAGTCCCTGTAATCCTAGATTCAGATCATTCAGGCGAGAAAAAACATCACCCAGATAGGCCAGTCGTGTGAGAAACTCGTCATCATGCAAGCTGTCAGACAAGTGAAAATTATGGTCAGTAAAGAAAACTTTAAGCTCGTCTCTCAATTTAAAAAAACTCGATAACCAGCGCACTTCTGTATCTTGTAAAATCATTACACGGTCGCTGCCCATATCATTGCATAGTGCAGAAAATACACAAGAGGTCAGGGGTCTTGCTTAAACAAAGTGAACCATTTTCACTGTAATGTCCAAAACGTCTTTCAAGCTGTCAGGCATTCCTCTGGTAGCAAGAGCCTCTCGGTGGATGCTGCAGTGTACCCAAGTGGCGTTGGGAACTACTGCTTGCACGTGCGTTACCACTCCACTATGTCTCCCTGTCATGGCTTTTGCGCCATCAGTACAGATACCAACACATCTTGACCATCAAAGTCCATTTGATGTCACAAGGCTGTCCAGTACTTTAAAAATATCCTCTCCAGTTGTCCTGGTTTCCAGTGGTTTGCAGAAGAGGATGTCTCTATACCAGGAGCTGTGCCAGGCCTGCCACATCTGTTGACTCATCCAGCTGTAACACATATAATTCACTGGCTTGTATGTGAAGCAGTATTTGTTTCAAAGCATCTCCTGCCATGTCACTGATGCGTTGTGAAACAGTGTTGTTTGATGAAGGCATTGTCTGTATAATTTTCTTGGCCTTTTCCCCCAGCATTGTCCCAGCCATATCCACGGCAGCAGGAAGAATGAATTCCTCCACAATAGTATGGGGCTTGCCTGTCCTAGCCACTCGGTAGCTCACCATATAAGACACTTCTAGCCCCTTCTTATTAATGGTATCTGTTGCTTTTATACATGTCTTACTACTCAAAAGTCGTCTTAATTCTCGCTCATAAAACTCCCGTGGCTTGTTTTTCAAATTGACATGTTTTGTTTCTAAATGTCTGCGCAAGAGTGAAGGTTTCATCAAGTTGTGAGATAGTGCTTTTGCACATATAACACACTGTGGCTGAGGAAAGGCACTACTCCCAATAGAAGTGAACCCCAAATCATTGTAGTTCTCATCATATTTGCGCCTCTTCGATGGTCAAACTTCCCTGTCTGTTGTTCAGTGCTTTCCCGGGTAAGGGGGCAGTAGCTCTTCGGCTGCATCAGATTCACAACTGTCAGTATCCATGCTTGCTGGGCTAACAACATATGTAGAAATACTGATGCTAGCATTGGATGTGCTCGTGGAAGCAGAACAACTTGTGTCGTCGACAGGTGCAGGTGTAGTACTGCTGGTGGTAGCAGTACTACCAGTAGAGTTGGTATGTGTTTCTATGGATCCGGGCCTTACTTTTTTTTAAACATTTATCCATTTTCGAGCAAACGGAATGAGCAGTAGCTACGTTTAGCTACATACGGACCGTTAGTGGAATTCCTGCGAAAGAGTAACAGTTACACTGTGATTGGATGTTAATTATTTTACGAGGCTAACTGTATTTGACATTGTGTTGTTATTTTGCTGAACACTAGACGATTTTATTTTATTTTTGGCAGTGAAACAAGGATACTCAGGCAAGAAAAAACCTCACCCAAATGTATAGCCCCATTGGAAAATATAAATAGACTGTTTGAAAATGTGAAGAATTTTTTATTTAAAAAAAAAAGTGAGTCATATTTGTATTTAGCGTACCCCCGACGGCAGTATGGGAATAGCTGGTCTGGTGGAATGGTTGACAGTGTGTTTGTGTCTTTATGTTGGGGAAGGGGTGGGGTCTGTCAGTTTCTGGTTGGAGGTGGCAATTGTGGTTGGTCAGTTCTGTATCCAGGGTTGGTGCTGCTATTGGGGCTGGGACCAGGAAGAACTGGGTTGGTGTTGGGGCTGGGTTGGATATTGTGCTGGTATCAGGGCTGGAAAACGAAGGTTACGTATGTAACCACAGTTATGTGAGCTATATGGATCACTCCAATATATTGGTATCACTTTGCGACGGAGAGATACATCCGAGGTGAGGATTTACAGATTTACTCCCGTGTACACCTGTGTCATGGCTGGGGCCCGCCCCCATATATAGACCCCATGGCCGCGAATCACGTTTTCTACATCATTTCTGAGGCGGCTCTAGCACCGTAGAGAATTGGAGTGATCCATATAGCTCATGTAACTTTCGTTATGTTTCACTATATTGGATCACTCCAATATATTGGTATACCCAGACTAGTTGGTGCTAGAGGGACCTGGCCAGCCAACGGTAAAGTCCCAGCAAGGGACCGAGACGCAAGGGCCGTCAATGTGGAAGGGGGGTCCCGGCACAATCCACGGAAGGGGAGGCGACGCCCAGGATCGCTGAACCCACCGCAGAGGGAGGTGACACATTTACCCGATAGTACCTACCAAAGGTGCAAGAGGAAGCCCAGCTGGCTGCAGCACAGATATCAGCGAGGGGCACTCCTCTCAGTAGAGCCCAGGACGCAGCCACACCTCGTGTTGAATGTGCCACCACAGATCCCAGCACTGGCCTGCCAGCCAGGCGGTATGCTGTCGTAATCGTGTCCACGATCAAGTGAGACAAAGACCTGGTCTGTTGTTCTCACTGACCGTGTCCGCTCCACGTAGGCAGCCAGTGCCCTCACAGGGCATAGCATGCCGGAGGGAGGCCCAGACTCCCCCGCCACTGCCGGGGGGGTCGTAAGCAGACAGGACAAAAGGGATGTTCACATGTCTGTCTGACAGAACCTTAAGGAGGAATGAAGGGTTGGGGTGGAGATATACTCCTCCCCCAGGGTCATCCGGTAGCACTCAAAACTTACCGAATAAGGATGGAGCTCACCCACCCTCTTCATGGAAGTAATCGCTACCTAGAAAAACACCTCCATAGAGATGTGTTTCAGGGAGGCAGACTCCAAATGTTCGAATTGCGGCTTTGCCAAAGCTGCCAAGACCACATCCAGATCCCAGCTCGCCATTGAACTGGTCCTAGCTGGACGCAGGCGAGGAACCCCCCTCATAAACCTGGAGACCAAGGGATGGCGCCACACTGGCATGTCCATCCACCCCGCATGGCAGGAAGATATAGCGGCCAAATACCCTCTCAGTGTAGAGGCTGCCAAGCCCTCATCCAAGCGAGACTGCAGGTATTGGAGGACATAGTGCACCCCTCAGGACTCAGGCACAACCTCAATACCAGTGCACCAAGAGCAGAACAACCGCCAGCGCAACTGGTATGCCGTGGTTGTAACCAGCGCCCTTGCGCTCTGCATGGTGTTCATTACACCCTCCTGTTGTCCTAACATGGACCATTGGTGCCGTGTCTGAAGGAAGCACTGTGGTCCTCCCACAACCTGCTGGTAGCGAAACAAGTAGAGACCACCTCCCAGGCAGTGGCCATGGTAGCCCCGGAGGCCCTGGGGTGGTACAGAAGAAAGGGGGCCTTAACCCCAGACAAAGGGTCCCCCACAACACCCAAGGTCCTGACGGACACGGCCTGACAGCGCTGCTGCGTCTAGGGGAGGGATCTCCTCTGGGCCCTGAAGGACAGGACAGTTATTGATTCGGAAGAGCAGGAGGAGGCGAGTTTGGTAAGGACTCACCCCGCTCCTGTACAAAGGAACGAAGACAGCTTTTTAACAAAATTTGTCAGAATTTGTGGGTTTTTGTTTGTCCACCCGCCTCTTGAGGATTGACCACAAGTTCTCAATGGGATTAAGGTCTGGGGAGTTTCCTGGCCATGGACCCAAAATATTGATGTTTTGTTCCCCGAGCCACTTAGTTATCACTTGCCTTATGGCAAGGTGCACCATCAAGCTGGAAAAGGCATTGTTTGTCACCAAACTGTTCCTGGGTGGTTGGGAGAAGTTGCTCTCGGAGGATGTGTTGGTACCATTCTTTATTCATGGCTGTGTTCTTAGGCAAAATTGTAAGTGAGCCCACTCCCTTGGCTGAGAAGCAACACCACACATGAATGGTCTCAGGATGCTTTACTGTTGGCATGACACAGGACTGATGGTAGCGCTCACCTTGTCTTCTCCGTACAAGCTTTCTTCCGGATGCCCCAAACAATCGGAAAGGGGATTCATCAGAGAAAATGACTTTACCCCAGTCCTCAGCAGTCCAATCCCTGTACCTTTTGCAGAATATCAGTCTGTCCTTGATGTTTTTCCTGGAGAGAAGTGGCTTCTTTGCTGCCCTTCTTGACACCAGGCCATCCTCCAAAAGTCTTTGCCTCACTGTGCGTGCAGATGCACTCACACCTGCCTGCTGCCATTCCTGAGCAAGCTCTGTACTGGTGGTGCCCCGATCCTGCAGCTGAATCAACTTTAGGAGACTGTTCTGGTGCTTGCTGGTCTTTCTTGGGCGCCCTGAAGCCTTCTTCACAACAATTGAACCGCTCTTCTTGAAGTTCTTGATGGTCCGATAAATGGTTGTTTTAGGTGCAATCTTACTGGCAGCAATATCCTTGCCTGTGAAGCCCTTTTTGTGCAAAGCAATGATGACGGCACGTGTTTCCTTGCAGGTAACCATGGTTGACAGAGGAAGAACAATGATTCCAAGCACCACCCTCCTTTTGAAGCTTCCAGTCTGTTATTCGAACTCAATCAGCATGACAGAGTGATCTCCAGCCTTGTCCTTGTCAACACTCACACCTGTGTTAACAAGAGAATCACTGACTTGATGTCAGCTGGTCCTTTTGTGGCAGGGCTGAAATGCAGTGGAAATGTTTTTTCGGGGATTCAGTTCATTTGCATGGCAAAAAGGGACTTTGCAATTAATTTCAATTCATCTGATCACTCTTCATAACATTCTGGAGTATATGCAAACTGCTATCATACAAACTGAGGCAGCAGACTGAAAATTCATATTTCTGTCATTCTCAAAACTTTAGGCCACAACTGTTCACATTTTAAATGGCTTTTACACATTGAATGTTTTACAAGAAAAATGACTTGTATTCATGGTTGTTTCTATTGTTTTTAACAACATGTACTTTTTAACAAATTTAAATGTAATATTCAAATGCTGTGTTTTATGCTATTATAAAATTTTTATGTGTATAAAATTACGTGCAATAATAAATATGAGATGTTTTAAAGGAAATGCAACAATAAAACTTTTCCAAAATAAAAAAAAATCGGTGCCCTTCAGTGGCCAATCCCACAGACTGAGACGGTGCGACCTCGGATGCCACAGAGTTCCCCCGACATGAGACAGCAGGTCCGGTCCCAGGGGAAGTTGCCAAGGTGTCCCAAACAACAGGGACAGGAGAAGGCTGAACCAGGGTCATCTGGGCCAGTATGGGGCCACCAGAAGCAGACGATGCTCTGCCATCCTGGTCCTGTCCAGCACAGCCTGGATCAGGGGAAAAGAGGGGAATGCGTAAGCTCCAGCCATGGCCAATCGTAAGCCAGAGCATCCAAGCCCAGAGGCATGAAGTACCACATGGGTCAAAGTGCATTGTCCAGGGAGGCAAACAGGTCCACCTGCACCCTCCCGAACTTGTCCCACAGGTGCTGACCACCTGGGGATGTAGGCTCCAGTCCCAAGGTGGCGAGCCCACCTTTGAGAACATATCCACTGCCACATTTAGGATGCCAGGTACGTGCGCTGCGCGCAAAGACGCTAGACGTCCCTGAGCCCAGAGAAGGAGCTCCCGTGCCATAATATGGAGGCGGTGGGACTTCAGTCCACCCTGATGGTTGATGTAAGCTACCACTGTGGTGTGTTGTCTGTTCTCACCAGGACATGTCTTCCCTTCAGATATGGAAGGAAAGACTGCAGGGCCAGCAGTACAGCTCGGAGCTGTAGTGTATTGATGTGCCTGCCGCTCCAAGGTGTTGGCCAACAGCCGCTGCCCCCCCCCAGCTGTTCTGGGAGGTGTCTGTGCTGACCAGCTCCCGGCGGCACATCCTCGGCATCTCCACCCCATCTGAGAGAAAGGAGTGACAGCGCCATCTCAACAATGCCCTGAGGCACTGCGTGGTCACCCGCAGCTGGCGGTGACGGTGGAGCTTTGGGTGCAGCCGATGGGAGTTAACCACTGTTGAAGAGGCTGGAGATGGGGCAGGCCCAGGGGAATCAACAATGTGGCCGCCATCAGCTAGCCCAACAGGCGTTGGCAGGTTAGGGCGGATACCACCCGCCCCTGCCGAAAGTAGTTGAGGCAAGATACGATCCCCTGAACCCTTCTGATGGGCAGGCATGCTCTCATGAGTACTGAGTCCAGTTCCATGCCAATGAAGGCCACCCTCTGGGTGGGCGTCAGACGACTCTTGTCTCTTACATTAATGCCCAGCCCACCGATGTGGGTCAGGCGCACGTCTGTCTGACAGGACCTGGGTCCTGGTCAAGGCACAATTTTTTTATTTCTTTTATGTCACCTTTATTTAACCAGGTAGGCTAGTTGAGAACAAGTTCTCCTTTGCAGCTGCGACCTGGCCAAGATAAAGCATGGCAATTCGACACATTCAACAACACAGAGTTACACATGGAATACACAAAACATACAGTCAATAATACAGTAGAAAAAGTCTATATACGGTGTGTGCAAATGAGGTAAGATAAGGGAGTTAAGGCAATAAATAGGTCATGGTGGCGAAGTAATTACAATATGGCAATTAAACACTGGAATGGTAGATGTGCAGAAGATGAATGTGCAAGTAGAGATACTGGGGTGCAAAGGAGAAAGATAAATAAATAAATACAGTATGGGGATGAGGTAGATAGATGGGCTGTTTACAGATGGGCTATGTACAGGTGCAGTGATCTGTGAGCTGCTCTGACAGCTGGTGCTAAAAGCTAGTGAGGGAGAGTCTCCAGCTTCAGTGATTTTTGCAGTTCGTTCCAGTCATTGGCAGCAGAGAACTGGAAAGAAAGGCGACCAAAGGGGGTATTGGCTTTGGGGGTGACCAGTGAGATATACCTGCTGGAGCGCGTGCTACGAGTGGGTGCTGCTATGGTGACCAGTGAGGTGAGATAAGGCGGAGCTTTATCGTGTCGCGGCCATGAGGTCTATATATTGGGGCTGACCCCAAGCCGTGACACAGGTGTACACCGGAGAAAATGTGTAAATCCTTACCTCGGATATATCTCTCTGCTTCGGAGTGATACACATATATTGGAGTAATCCAATAGAGTGAAACATAACCAGGTGTTATGTGCTGGATTTGGTGCTGGGACTGTGGGCCTGGGAGAAAGAAAAACTGGAAACCAGGAACTGAGGGAAGCAAGAACAACCTGAGGAGCAAGCAGACACACAAGGGAGCCTTAGACACAAAGGTCAATTGTAGTACTTCCTGTCTCCTGCTCTCTCCGGGTGAAGCTGCTGGTTAAACAAAGGTTAGCCATGTGTTGGCAAAAAGGGATTTCCAAGTCAAGAAAGCTTACCAGCAGCCAGCGGCACTTGCCACACTGGTAGCCTATTCACTGGTGCTTTTCAAAGCCTATGTCAGATACTCCAGTGAGTGTAATTGGCTCCAATGAGTGTAATTTGCTCAAAGTTAGAAGTTGAGAAAGAAGATACTCTCCTTTTCTACTGTAGGTATGTCATTAGTTTATTCTGTTGTTGCTAGCGACATAAAAACATTGGGCAAAAAAAATAATAGTTTTTTTAACCGGACCGCCGGTTGAATAACAGAGACATCAACATTTACCTTTAAATCTGAATCACAGCAAAGACGCACAGTGCAATATAATAGGGTCAACATTAGCAATTTTGTATTTTCCCTCATCATTACAAACCATGTTTCCATCCACAGTTTTTATGCGTGTAGTCATACTGTATAAAAATAATCATGACACCTGTGATGGATGCAGGAAGTTTTGGAACTATTTTATAAATGGTGACAGATAATGTGTTTGTTCAACATGGTGGTATCATTTTATGTCTGTAAAATTAATTATGCACAAAATGGCAGTGGAAATTTCTTTATCCACAAATATTGATATAATAACCGTCATATCGAAGTAAACTTGGAGTCACGCAGTGACATGGTGTGTGATCCTCCCGCTACAACTCGGGAAACCATGCAGTTTATTAGGCTACAGATCAAATAAATGATGAACTTCACAGGGTGGTGAAAGTGCATGGTGTGAGCTTGATACTCCTTTCCAATAAATGTTGTGTGTTTTATTCTGATTACATGATGAATGATACTTGACTGCCTTTTGACAAATATAAACATTCCCGCTCTTTTATTTATAATGTTTATTTTTTTTACCCCCCTTTTCGACAATTTCGTGGTATCCAATTGCTCTCCTATCTTGTCTCATCACTACAACTCCTGTACGGGCTCTGGAGAGACGAAGGTCGCAAGCCATGCGTCCTCCGAAACACAACCCAACCAGCCGCACTGCTTCTTAACACAGCGCGTATCCAACCCGGAAGCCAGCCGCACCAATGTGTCGGAGGAAACACTCTGCACCTGGCGACCTTGGTTAGCGCGCACTGCGCCCGGCCCTCCACTGGAGTCGCTGTTGCGCGATGAGACAAGGATATCCCTACCGGCCAAACCCACCCTAACCCGGACGACGCTAGGCCAATTGTGTGTCGCCCCACGGCCCTCTCGGTCGCGGCCGGCTGCGACAGAGCCTGTGCGCGAACCCAGAGTCTCTGGTGGCACAGCTAGCGCTGCGATGCAGTGCCCTAGACCACTGCGCCTCCCGGGAGGCCACATTCCTGCTCTTATCCATAAACTCATCATATAGACTAGCCTCCCTGCACAGTCTACCCACACTGTATCTGTGAGCTGTTGGATAGAGCGCACATGTCAAAACCAGAGTGGACACATTTGCTATTTAATGCAAAGAGTTGAAAATGCGATGGAAACACATTGAACATCAGATTTTTATTCAGTACATGAAAACTTAAGCGAAAAAGTACATTTTGTTTGCACTACGTCATCAAGCATAGATTTCTATCAGTTTGGTGGAAACACTAATGGTGGGAAAATGTGAAAATTTTATTTATACAGATTTTTGAATATTCACATGAAAATCTGTTGCCAATTGGATGGAAACCTAGCCAGTGATTCTTCAGCTTTGTTCAGCTGTCACTAAATGCCAGCTAAAATAAGCAGAATAACATGTTCAAGCAGACACACAATGAATCAGTCACATTACTCAGTACTCGGGAAAGAGGATTTCTTTTCCACAGCATCATCAATAATCTGATGTACTGTGTGTCATCACTGGATCACCCCACTGTAGGTGAGTGGGTGAGGAAAATGATGGGTTAGGCCAGACAGGTTTACCTGTCAGACCAATCAGTAATGGTCCTATTTGTGGGTTATCACAGAAAGGAGGTTAGAAATCTGATGGGTTAGAGAGGATGGTCTGGGAGAGGCTCTGGATTAGACCGGATCTCCTGACTCAGGGAAGACAAGAGGGCACGTCATATGTCCCACGCAGCCACAGGCTCCCTCAGCTCTAAAATGTGGTGTATGATGTGTGACAGCCGGACTGGAGGAGGACTGGACCCTAGCCATAGCACAGGGAGAGAGATGCAGACCTAGGTTTTTCTCTCTCCTTCTGTGTGTCTAAATCAGGATAACACTGAATGAATCAGCAGACTGACACCTATGCGATAGCAGGTGTACTGTAAACTCCCCAGGGATGGAGAGAATGGAACAGGCTGGCATTTACTTTCTCTTTGGCTGTCTATTGGCCCTTGCTAACAGCAGTCAGTATAATAATAATATAATCAAAACATATGTACAGTAGGTGAGTCAGGTATTTCTTTGACAGAGATGTGGAAATCTGTTTTGATAAAACCTACTAGACAAATACTGTCACAATCGTTGTCAGGGTGGAAATGACCGGACCAAGGTGCAGCGTTGTGAGCGTACATTTCTCTTTATTATGAATGTCGCCAACAAAACAAGAAACAACAGAAACTAACGTGAAGCTGACTAGGGCTATACAGGCCACTAACACAGACAACTACCCACAACTAAGGTGGAAAAACCGGCTGCCTAAGTATGATTCCCAATCAGAGACAACCAAAGACTGATTGAGAACCCTGATTGAGAACCATACCCGGCCAAAACATAGAAACAGAAAACATAGAAATAATGAAACTAGTATGCCCACACTAGTCACACCCTGGCCTAACCAAAATAGAGAATAAAAGCCTCTCTATGGCCAGGGCGTGACAGTACCCCCCAAAAGGTGCGGACTCCGGCCGCAAAACCTGACTCTATAGGGGAGGGTCCGGGTGGGCATCTACTTCGGTGGCGGCTCCGGGACGCAGACCACGCTCCACCTCTGGCTCCCCCCACTTTGGTGGCGCCTCTGGACCGGGGACCGTCGCTGGAGGCTCCGGGCTGGGGACCGTCGCTGGAGGCTCCGGACTGGAGGCCGTCGCTGCAGGCTCCGGACCGCGGATCAATACTGGAGGCTTCGTGCCACGGATCCTCATTGCAGGCTCCGGGCCACGGATCCTCACTGGAGGCTTCGTGCCGTGGATCACCACTGGAGGCTTCGTGCCGTGGATCACCACTGGAGGCTTCGTGCCGTGGATCACCACTGGAGGCTTCGTGCCGTGGATCACCACTGGAGGCTTCGTGCCGTGGATCACCACTGGAGGCTTCGTGCCGTGGATCACCACTGGAGGCTTCGTGCCGTGGATCACCTCTGGAGGCTTCGTGCCGTGGATCACCACTGGAGGCTTCGGGCCGTGGATCACCACTGGAGGCTTCGGGCCGTGGATCATCACTGGAGGCTTCGGGCCGTGGATCATCACTGGAGGCTTCGGGCCGTGGATCATCACTGGAGGCTTCGTGCCATGGATCATCACAGGAGGCTTTGTGCCATGGATCATCACAGGAGTGAGGAGACTTATAGGCAGCCTGGTGCGTGGAGCTGCCACAGGGCTTACCAGGCTGGGGAGACATACAGGAGGCCTGGATCTGAGAGCAGGCACAGGAGTCACCAGGCTGGGGAGACATACAGGAGGCCTGGTTCTGGGAGCAGGCACAGGACTCACCAGGCTGGGGAGACATACTGGAGGCTTGGTTCTTGGAGTAGGCACCGGATACACTGGGCCGTGGAGGCGCACTAGAGGTCTCGAGTGTAGAGTCTGCACAACCCGTCCTGGCTGGATGGTTACCTTCGCCCGGCAAAGGTGGGGCGCTGGCACAGGACGCACTGGACTGTGCAGATGCACCGGAGACACAGTGCGCAGAGCCGGCGCAGGATAACCTGGGCCGTAGAAACGCACTGGCGGCCAGATGCGCTGAGCCGGCACCATCCGTCATGGCTGGATGCCCACTCTAGCCCGGCCGATGCGGGGAGCTGGAATGTAGCGCACCGGGCTGTGAACACTCAATGGAGACACCGTGCGCTCCACTGCATAACACAGTGCCTGACCAGTACCACGCTCCCTACGGTAAGCACGAGGCATTGGCTCAGGTCTCCAACCTGACTCAGCCAATCTCCTCGTGTGCCCCCCCAAAAAAAAAAATTTGGGGGGGGGGGGGGGGGAGTGGCCTCCCGGTCTTTCGTGCCAGCCATGACCCTGTGTAATCCTGGGCCCTTTTACTCGCTACCTCCGCCTTCCTCGCTTTTGCTGCTTTAATCTCCTCCTTTGGACGGCAATATTCTCCAGCCTTTGCCCAGGGTCCCTTGCCTTCCAAGATCTCCTCCCATGTCCATTCCTCCAGAAAACGCTGCTCCTCCTGACCACGCCGCTTGGTCCGTTTGTGGTGGGTAGTTCTGTCACGATCGTCGTCAGGGTGGAAATGACCGGACCAAGGTGCAGCGTCGTGAGCGTACATTTCTCTTTATTATGAATGTCGCCAACAAAACAAGAAACAACAGAAACTAGCGTGAAGCTGACTAGGGCTATACAGGCCACTAACACAGACAACTACCCACAACTAAGGTGGAAAAACAGGCTGCCTAAGTATGATTCCCAATCAGAGACAACGATAGACAGCTGTCCCTGATTGAGAACCATACCCGGCCAAAACATAGAAACAGAAAACATAGAAATAAAGAAACTAGAATGCCTACCCTAGTCACACCATGGCCTAACCAAAATAGAGAATAAAAGCCTCTCTATGGCCAGGGCGTGACAAATACTAAAAGAAGCAAGTATTCCATATTTACTATGAAGTCAAGATAAGCTCTATACTTGGCATGTAGGTTTCCTCAGTCATGGGTGGCACACATTGGGGTGTATGGGGGACGGGATGTCACGCCCTGACCTTAGAGATCCTTTTTATGTCTCTATTTTGGTTTGGTCAGGGTGTGAGTTGGGGTAGGTATTCTATGTTCTATTATTTGTATTTCTATGTTTTGGCCGGGTTGGGGTTCTCAATCAGGGACAGCTGTCTATCGTTGTCTCTGATTGAGAACCATTCTTAGGTAGCCCTTTCCCCTCCTTTCTTTGTGGGAAGTTGACTATGTTTATGGCACATAGCCTTTAGCTTCACGGTTTGTTTTGTAGTGTTTATTGTTTTGTCGGCGTCATTTTTCAAATAAAAGAAAATGTACGCTCACCACGCTGCACCTTGGTCCAGTTCTTTCAACGGCCGTGACAGGGGAGGGGCATGCTATATGCAAATTGTACTGTACAATAACATCCATCCCCCAGTGTTATCTATCTTTGTGGACAGTGTAGGAAGGAACACAGGGACCAGTCTAGAGTCTTATTATGATCTCCCACTGACTGTCTTAGGATACACATGATCTACCGACTTCTACCCCTGTCAATCAAGAACATTTTGTTCATAGCTTTGACTAGAGAAAGACAAAGACAACAGTATAGAATGGAGACCGTTTATTATTGATGTTTGAGCTGCCAGGCCTTTTTCAAGACACGACTCAATGGGACAATCCACTGTTATGACCATACAGGGAAGAATGTGTGTCATTCATAACTTTGACTTACAGCCAAGCACATATTTTTTAATACTTTCAGAAGAACTTATTGTTTAACAAATGCTTTCTTTGTTCAGTACCCTTGTCTCTTTTTTATAGCCCTGTGTCTACCACATTCCACTTGTTCTGAAACACTACAGTTAATGTGTGTTTTTTTGGATCGTCCACAATCCTCTCAGGTGTTTTTAAATGATCTCATTCTCCGTAAGTTACACTGGGTTGCTTCCTTCAGAACCAGCACAGGCCTGATCATATTCCCTCATGTATTATAACACACAGATACAGCTCTTCAAGTGTGTTCACTGTAATACCATAATCCACAGCATAGCACTGACAACAGGGATTAATCATGGGTTTTGGAAAGGAGAGCACTGCATTGCTACAGCAACACACATCATTCTCTGACAACACACCCAGCTGGTTTAGACAGAATCTTAACAGAAACCTAAACCTGACAGAAACACTGTGCCTCCATACGACACATGAAGAGGATGTGTTGTTCCCTCAGTGTTTCTCTCACCTATAGGAGAACACTGTCAGAACCCTTCTGTCCTGAGTAACTCCTGCTGTGTGTGCACATATTGAGAAGTGATGCGGTACTCAGTAGTAGCCATGTGATTAATTACTGTTGTTTTATCTGTTGTGTAGCTTTATGCCAGTATATAGAGGCTACTAAATTCAGAGATGGGGCCAGAGGATTGGCGAGTGCAGATGAAGGTAACCCCCACCAGCCCCCCTCCTCAGAATGACATCACCTCCGCTTGCTCCTTTAACCTGACACGCCCTTGTTTCACAGCACTCTCCTTTTGTTGATTTGTAATGTTTCTGAGAACTCAGTTCTGTACAGGTGAGGGGAACTCTGCAAGCACTTTTCCTTCTGTCCTTCCTCCCTCTTTCCACCCTTCCCGGTCCTTCCTCTGTCCTCCTCTTCCTCTCTCCTCATCTCCCTCCTCCTCCTCTACCTTCACCTCCTCTTTTGGAAGCTAGCTACTGAACAACAAGCCAATCTGTTTGACAATCACTGCGTCTCTACCTCTCACACACCCAGTTCTACCTACATGTACCAGCGCTGGTGTTGCTTGGCCAATGTGTTCTCTCCCCCTCCACTCTGAATGACTTATCAATCATGTCTTGGTGTGTGCATCACTTCTGCTTTCACTGTGGATCTGAATCAATTTAATTTGTGCTGGTTTGTTTGATTGATTGATTGTTTTGCGGGTTGCTTTGCCTGTATTGCCATAAAAGCTGTCATTTTACTGGTAATCCTATATGTCAAAGTTTGTTTTCTTACAAGCAACAAGCATTTGTCTTTTTCTGAATAGATTTATACAAACCAAACCCAATATATAGTATTATTATCTTACTATTCGACCTCTTTGGCAGCGTTTATTTTCCTTCACTGGCCCAGTACAGGTTACTCTTGACAGCTTTTCATGATGCAATACAGCCTTTCTTTCCAGACCACTGTGCTCACTTCCTCAAGCCTGCTTCTGATTGGGCCTCTGCATCCTTTTGCGCTTCTGTTGCTCTTTTGGCCCGGAGTCCTGAATTTTTTGCTCTCTTTTTCCTTCTGTCTTTTTCTCTGTCCCTCTATTTCTCCCTCTCTTTCAGGTGAGAATTTTGAGCAGAGTCCACTGCGGAGAACCTTTAAGTCCAAAGTTCTAGCGCACTACCCAGAGAATGTGGAGTGGAGTCCCTTTGACCAGGATGCCGTTGGCATGGTAAGGGAACTGCGGAATGTGTAACTAACACAACATTTATTTTATTTGAAGCTACACCCATTTCTGTTTCCAGGGTTTACATCTATATGTCATTATGGATTAGGACCTGTATTGTTTAGCTGACCGACTAACCTGATCTATTACCTCCTCTCTCAGCTGTGTATGCCAAAGGGTCTGGCCTTCCGCACGCAGGCGGACACACGCGAGCCTCAGTTCCATTCCTTCATCATCACGCGGGAGGACGGCTCGCGGACGTACGGCTTTGCCCTCACTTTCTACGAGGAGGTGACCAGCAAGCAGATCTGCAGTGCCATGCAGACCCTGTACCACATGCACAATGCCGAACAATACGACATCCTGCACACCCCCACCACCCCGCGGTGCCCCGAGGACCAGCGCCACCTCCATCCCCACCCTCTCAACCCCCACCCCCAACACACGCTTCTCCCCACGCCCTCCATCTCCCGGCTGCAGCGCTTCAACTCCTACGACATCAGCCGCGACACGCTCTACGTGTCCAAGTGCATCTGCCTCATCGCGCCCATGGCCTTCCCCCAGGCCTGCAGGAAGGTGCTCCAGCAGCTCCACCAGGCCGTCTCCTCCCCCCAGCCCCCACCCCTCCCCTTGGAGAGCTACGTCTACAACATCCTGTACGAGGTGCCCCTGCCTCCCGCTGGGCGCTCCCTGAAGTTCTCGGGGGTGTATGGGCCAGTGGTGTGCCAGAGGCCCAGCACGGCAGAGCTGCCTCTCTTTGACTTCCCTATCAGCCAGGTGTTTGAGCTGCTGGGGGTGGAGAACGTCCTCCAGCTGTTTACCTGCACCCTGTTGGAGATCCAGATCCTGCTCTACTCACAGCGTAAGTCCTTACTTAGGATCTTTCTCTCTGATCTGCTGAACTTTCTGTGGTTTTCTGTCTATTGTCCCCATCGCTTTTAGAAAGGATTGGGATTTGTTATTTCAACAGAAATACTGACATTTTAGAAGAAATCAGAAATAACAGTTGTGGTTAGGATCTTCGGTATGTTCATTGGAACTATTATCCAGGCAGATTAAATAAACTATCCTGCGATTCCATTAAAGGCCCAGTGCAGTCAAAAACTCAATTCTCCAGTGTTTTATATATATTTCCACATTATGAGGTTGTAATAATACTGTGAAATGGTGAAAATGATAATGGCCTTTTAGTGTAAGAGCTGTTTGAAAAGACTGCATGAAATGTATGCATGTTTTGGTGGGATGGAGTTTTGGCCTTCCATGGTGACATCACCATGCGGCATGCGCTAAATTTGTTAAAAGACCAATACAATTAGAGTTCCAAACCTCTCTGCCAATAACAGATAACAGCTAGTTTTCCCCTCCTCACTCAGACCACTCGCAGACAGTCCTAGAAAAATTATTGCTTGAGACATTGCCCTTTGCTAAGAAGCTATTGGCGTATATATATTGTTGACCATTTTAATTGAAAACAATCACAGTAAGGTATTTCATTGTTACCCAGAAGTTATTTGATATTGAGATAATAACAGCTGTTTTGGATCTTTAAGGAAAGCTGTGTTCTTCCCAGCTTGTGTAAATGTTAGTTTCTCCTCATGGGCTCTCAGCTCAGGACTAGCTTGTGTGTGTGCTGGTGTGAGTTGCTGGGGTAAACAGGCTGTTTTGCAGCAGCAGTGTGTGTGTGTGTGTGTGTGTGTGCTGGTGTGAGTTGCTGGGGTAAACAGGCAGTGTGTGTGCTGGTGTGAGTTGCTGGGGTAAACAGGCAGTTTTGCAGCAGCAGTGTGTGTACTGTGAAGGGCTGTCTCTGGTGGCTGTGATCCTCTTTGTTTCCCCCTGCTCATGTTCAACCCCAGGCCCACACTGAGAGAGATTGACAGTGAATAGGGACACATTCAAGAGGACCTTTTTGGGAGGAATGAGAGATATTTAGATATGACACAGGTCATTTGGCACATAGAACATGTTGATCTACAGAATTGATAGAAACAGGTCTTCCACAGCATTATACATAATAAATCAGCTCCAATCAGAAATTGTTTTGTTCAGGGACCAATGTTGGAGGTTTTGAAAAGCAAATGTGCTTTTCAGCATTATACAGAATGGCGTATTCCTCCTCCATGGAAGCACACTGGGATTGACTTTGATCAGAGTCAGTGGCGTGCAGCAGGAAGATTGTTTCAGGATTGGGGAACTGGCGTGTTGATAGGATCCATTACGGAGACAGGGAAAAGGCTAATTCTTTATAAAACGCCAGGGGCTAGAGGAGCAATGCTGTGGTGTTGCTAGGCAACCCTTGCAGGAGGATAAGGAGGAGGACGCAGTCAGTGATGCAGGGTAAAGATGATTGGTTGGAGATGACATCATCCCTTTTTTTCTCCAGAAGGCTCATTGCAGGATGTGTGCTAAAGAGTGTTTTCTGGAGTGTGAACCTGTGAGCTTTCCACTGAGCAGGGACAGGGTGTCGTTAGTTAAAACTGCATAGGCTGAGGCAAGTGATGCCCCATACTAAAAATTAGCTGACGAGAGAGTCTGTTCTAAAAATAGAGGCATAATTCATAACTCAGATACATAGGCCCTGCCCTGGTCTGTGTCTTTCCCACATACAGTACATTAATCCTCCTTGAAACGAGCATCTGCTGCTGTTTTTCCCATCTCTTCAAGTACATCAATGGAAGCTTGCCATTTCCCCTGCCGGGCCTGCATGTTAGTAGTCCGTATATAGAGCTCTCATTCTGTTAGCAAAGTACTCAAATTGGCTCCGATGACCTTATTCGTCTTGGAAAGTCCTTGTGGGAAGCAGCGTAACAGAAGAGAGTACAAGTGGAGGACTACGCCAACACTGAAGCTCATTAGATTTCCCCCAGTTGAATATCTGATGAATGACCCTATTAAAGAGTGTGTTTTCTCTTAGACCAGATTAGCTGTTGGCAAGGCCTGTGTGTGTATGATACTGTGGTGTCGTTTGTGTGTGTGTGCACGCATTTGTGTGTTTGTGCTTGTGTGTGTGTACTTTCATGTGTTTGTTTGTGCACACGTCCTTGCATTTGCATGTGTGTGTGTGTGTGTGTGTGTGTGTGTGTGTGTGTGTGTGTGTGTGTGTGTGTGTGTGTGTGTGTGTGTGTGTGTGTGTGTGTGTGTGTGTGTGTGTGTGTTTGTTTGTGTTTTTTCTCAGGAAGGTGGTATCATGCTCTGAAAAGGCCTGTTGTTCGCCAGGCAAGGTCAGAGCACTAGCAGACAGGCTAGATTAGTATTCCCGTCTCTGAGTCCATGGCCCAGGTCCTGGGAGAGGTTGCCCAACCAGGGGGAGACCCGGCCTGGGAGAGTGCCTGTTCTGGGGGGAGAGGGTCTGTTCTGGGCAGATGGGAGAGGGCCTGTTCTGGGGGGAGAGGGGAGAGGGCCTGTTCTGGGGGAAGAGAGAAGAGGGCCTGTTCTGGAGGGAGAGGGGGGAGGGCCTGTTCTGGGGGGAGAGAGGAGAAGGGAGAGGGCCTCTCCTGGCGAGAGAGGAGAGGGGCGAGGACCTGTTCTGGGGGGAGAATGGGGGAGAACAGAAGTCCAAAGGAAGAACTCGTAGTTATTTTGGAAGTAGAACAGCAAAGACAGAGCTGCTACTGAATATAGACTTGTTGTGACTGATAGAGAAGGTAGATAAACATGACTGGATGGAAGTTTACATGGATGCCAAACACTTGACTTGGAGTGGACTGTTTAACCCTGTACATTACAATACATTGCATACTGTAGGTGTCTAAACAATTAGCCTTTGTAACCATATAAAACCAGTCAGTTTGTGACTCTCTCCTCTGTTGTTTGTGTGACAGATTACCAGAGGCTGATGACTGTGGCGGAGAGCATCACAGCCTTAATGTTCCCTTTCCAGTGGCAGCATGTCTATGTGCCCATCCTGCCCGCCTCACTGCTGCACTTCCTGGATGCCCCAGTGCCCTATCTGATGGGCCTACACTCCAACGGAGAGGGTGACCGCACCAAACTAGAGCTGCCTCAGGAGGTAACCTATACACTCATGGACCTATGCACGCATGTTTGCACACACACACATACGCACAGCTACTCATATACACACACACGCCACACACAAATCAAAATAGATTTTTGAGATTTATGCATGGAATTGTTTCTCTAGGGTTGTTTATCTTTTTCATTTATCTCCTTTCTGTCCTCTCCCATCCTCCCTATTCCTTCTCTCCAAAAGGCATTTTTGATTGGAAACATTCAGCTCTAGCTGAAACCATTTAGTTGGATTCCCTCAGCCCAGCCCTCTTTAAATGCAGCCTGTCAGAGCAATAACAAGTCATTTCTAATCAGATTGCAATGCGTGAATGGTGTTTGTGCTGAGAATACAAACAACGACTTCCCTCTGGACACTCCTGCCAACCCCATCTCCGTCTGCTGTCTGATACACCCAACAAAGTGACGGCATGAAATTGGCTAATCTGTAGAGAGAATCACAGGGCCTTACAACACAGATTACAAACCATCCCTCGTTCCCTAGCTCTCCAGGCTTGTTTTTGTCCTTCGTTTTGATTAACAGTCGTTTTCACACCAAATTTAGACAAAGGAGGTGAATTTTTTATCAATTTACTTAAATTATTGATTAATTACGTAGATAACCCATTGATAAATGCTAAATTGTTGTCGTTAAACATTATTCATGCTTAATGATTTTTCTTAAATAAAATGGGTTTGTGTTTACTTCTTAATAATGTTCTCAACGGGTAGAGTGTGTCCTTTGTGAGGACAAACAGCCCTCATTAACCATGTTGTAGCTTACCCATGCTTTTACAGTTGATCAAAACACGTTGCTTTGCTACTGTACACAGCAATTCTGCTAAGGGCCCTTCAACATAGAGCCTGGAGGAAGGGTGCTGTGTGTGCAACAAGCTTTTACACATCTGGAGCCGGTCCAATGGAAAGAGCTATGACGAATAAAAAGCCTGAGAATTTGTGAATTGAGGACCTAAGTCAATCTCAATATTGCCGTATTCATCCATTCCTACATTTAAATCCTAATACTCTTAAGATGAAAGGCAGCAGATCAACAATGGAGGGCTGATCTTTTTCAAAAGAGTAGTCCCATTCAGAGTATCTGTTGATATTATATTACTGTCTTCAGTTATTGTCTTGAAGTCATCCACATCTTTTCTCACTATGCCTCAATTGGTACTGCTCTGCGTTAAGCCACCTAGTGGAGCGAAGTGGGAATGGTTCTGCTATAACAAGAACATAACTATCACTCAGTTTGCTTCTCTCTGGTGTTCTCTGTTTCACCGACATGTTTACAATGAAAGCTAAATAAGACCGCCTGTCATTCCAGGCCAACTTGTGTTTCGTGGACATCGACAACCACTTCATCGAGCTGCCAGAGGACCTCCCTCTGTTCCCCAACAAGCTAGAGTTCATCCAGGAGATCTCCGAGGTGCTGTTGGCCTTCGGTGTGTCTCCGGAGGGGAACCCGCTGCACAGCCAGGGCCAGGCCAAACACCGGGGCTTCCGCTCCACCGACATGGTTACGGACAGACGCAACGGCAACCTGGCCAGCTCGCCCCTCAACTCCTACCTGCTGAGGGAGAACGAGACCATCGCTAGACTGCAGGCCCTGGTCAAGAGGACTGGGGTCAGCCTGGGGAAGGTGAGAGCAGGGCCACAGTCATCCGTTTGACTGGAACATATTATTCTAGATAGTCTGCATATACACTGAGTGTACAAAATATTAAGAGCACCTGCTCTTTCCATGACATAGACTGACCATGTGAATCCAGGTAAAAGCCATGATCCCTTATTGATGTCACTTGTTAAATCCACTTCAATCAGTGTAGATGAAGGAGAGGAGACAGTTAAAGTATCAACAATGGGCCACCACCCAAAGGACATCCAGCCAAATCGACACAACTGTGGGAAGCATTGGAGTCAATATCGGCCAGCATCCCTGTGGAACACTTTTGACACCTTGTAGAGTCAACTCAATAATATGAAGGTGTTCCTATGTTTGGTATATTCAGTGTAGATTCATGCAGATTAATACTGCATGTCTGTCACACTCTTTTGAAAATGACTAAGGGGTTTGTAGAGCAAAGATACTGTGGTGGGAAAGGCAGTCTATGAGCTGCCCATGTAAGCTGCTGCCGGCTAGCTCCGAGTGTGCTGTGCTCAGCCCTGGTGACGGAGGAAGTCTGTTACATTGCCATCAACAGAAAATTGGCGTCCATACAGAACCTAATTGC
This sequence comes from Salvelinus fontinalis, assembly GCF_029448725.1. NCBI lineage: Eukaryota > Metazoa > Chordata > Actinopteri > Salmoniformes > Salmonidae > Salvelinus > Salvelinus fontinalis. The sequence continues at coordinate 29,474,496 of NC_074699.1, forward strand.
CATCTGGTTTGAACAAGACACAGAGGGCCGTTGGTAATAGATGGTAATGTTTCAGCAAAATCACATTAAAGGCCAGTGAATGAATGGATTAGCTTTTAACTACCGAGAGGAGGTCTCTCCAACTCTCCATATCTGTAGGAGCCCATAGTAAGCAGCTTATGGACTAGTAGGGGCTAGCATTAGCTTTCTCTGAAGAGATTGCCTGCTCTGGTAGTCTGCTTTTAGCTCCTCAATTCGTGGGTAAGGCTTCAGGTAGGGTCAATGTGGCCATGTCCCACATTAAGGTAACCACCTGATTTAGGGTCAGTGGTGTAGAGCGATGAATTAGAGGAGGGCTCAGTGGGTCACATCCCTGCCATCTGATCTGGGCTTCGTAGCCATTACTCATCTTCAAGTCTATGCGGACATGTATAGGCGACTCACTCACTGTGTCCTTTTGTCCTGCTCTTGCATGTTGAGATCTACAACTGTGTCACACTTTGATTGTAACAGAGGAATGTGTGTTTTCAGTTTTTTTTCAATAAATCAAAACGTCTCAGACTTCCTCCCCTATGCCCCTATCAGTGCTCCAGCAGCCTGAGCTAACATGGAGATAAGATCATGTGTTAGAAACCCATACCCTCTATGTCAGGAGTAGGCAACTAGATTCAGCCGCAGGCCGAATCTTATCACAGCGGATGGTCGGGAGGCCAGAACATAATTCTAATCATTTGAACACTGCAAATTGACCACAACTAAGCCCAAACATTGATTGGATTTGATAATAACAATAATTTCATACCTTGATTACACGATCACATATGTCTATATTTTTTGGTGACCCCTGTTGTCGACCCCTGCTCTATGGTTTTCTTAACTTCTGTCATCAAACCCTCTTTTTCTTCTTCTTTTTCACTTTATTTTTCTGTGCTGTTTTCCTGAGCCGCTGTGTTTCCTCCCCCTCTCCCCCTTCCAGCTGGATGTGAGGGAGGATGCCAGCAGCAACAAGGACCTGAAGGTGCAGTGTGATGAGGAGGAGCTGAAGATGCACCAGCTCAACATCCAGGTGCGAGAGGTCTTCGCCAACCGCTTCACCCAGATGTTCGCCGACTACGAGGTGTTTGTCATCCAGCCCAACCAGGACAAGGAGTCCTGGTTCAGCAACAGGGACCAGATGCAGAACTTTGACAAGGTGAGATCAGGGACTAGATTCCCTATATAGTCCACTACTTTTGATAAGGGGCCCTAGGGCTATGGTCAAAAGTAGTGCACTATATAGTCTGCTATCAAGCAGACCACCATAGTCCCTGTGCCCAAGAACACAAAGACAACCTGCCTAATTGACTACAGACCCATAACACTCACGTTCGTAGCCATGAAGTGTTTTGAAAGGCTGGTCATGGCTCACATCAACACCATTATCCCAGAAACCCTAGATCCACTCCAATTTGCATACCGCCCAAACAGATCCACAGATGATGCAATCTCTATTGCACTCCACACTGCCCTTTCCCACCTGGACAAAATGAACACCTATGTGAGAATGCTATTCATTGACTACAGCTCAGCGTTCAACACCATAGTACCCTCAAAGCTCATCACTAAGCTAAGGAACCTGGGACTAAACACCTCCCTCTGCAACTGGATCCTGGACTTCCTGACGGCCCGCCCCCAGGTGGTGAGGGTAGGTAGCAACACATCTGCCACACTGATCCTCAACACTGGTGCTCCCCAGGGGTGCGTGCTCAGTCTCCTCCTGTACTCCCTGTTCACCCACGACTGCATGGCCATGCACGACTCCAACACCATCATTAAGTTTGCAGACGACACAACAGTGTCTGATCACCGACAATGACGAGACAGCCGATAGGGAGGAGGTGTCACGGTTTTCTTCCTGGGATGAAGGAGAGGACCAAAATGCAGCACGGCTAGTGTTCAACATGTTTAATAGACGAATAAACGGTAACACTACTACAAGTAACAAAATAACAAATGTGAAAACCGAGACAGCCCTATCTGGTGCAGACAAAACACAGAGACAGGAAACAATCACCCACAAAATTCCAACACAAAACAAGCCTCCTATATATGATTCTCAATCACAGACAACGATTGACAGCTGCCTCTGATTGAGAACCATATTAGGCTGGACACAGAAATAGACAAACTAGACACACAACATAGAATTCCCACCCAGCTCACGTCCTGACTAACACGAAACAAGCAAAACACATAAGAACTCTGGTCAGGACGTTACAGGAGGTCAGAGACCTGGCCGGGTGGTGCCAGAATAACAACCTATCCCTCAACGTAACCAAGACTAAGGAGATGATTGTCGACTGCAGGAAAAGGAGGGCCGAGCACGCCCCCATTCTCATCGACGGGGCTGTAGTGGAGCAGGTTGAGAGCTTCAAGTTCCTTGGTGTCCACATCAACAACAAACTATAATGGTCCAAACACACCAAGACAGTCGTGAAGAGGGCCTATTCCCCCTCAGGAGACTAAAAAGATTTGGCATGGGTCCTGAGATCCTCAAAAGGTTCTACAGCTGCAACATCGAGATCATCTTGACCGGTTGCATCACTGCCTGGTACGGCAATTGCTCGGCCTCCGACCGCAAGGCACTTCAGAGGGTAGTGCGTACGGCCCAGTACATCACTGGGGCTAAGCTGCCTGCCATCCAGGACCTCTACACCGGGCGGTGTCAGAGGAAGGCCCTAAAAATTGTCAAAGGGCCTCCCGGGTGGCGCAGTGGTCTAGGGCACTGCATCGCAGTGCTAGCTGCGCCACCAGAGTCTCTGGGTTCGCGCCCAGGCTCTGTCGCTGCCGGCCGCGACCGGGAGGTCCGTGGGGCGACGCACAATTGGCATAGCGTCGTCCGTTTTAGGGAGGGTTTGGCCGGTAGGGATATCCTTGTCTCATCGCGCTCCAGCGACTCCTGTGGCGGGCCGGGCGCAGTGCGCGCTAACCAAGGGGGCCAGGTACACGGTGTTTCCTCCGACACATTGGTGCGGCTGGCTTCCGGGTTGGAGGCGCGCTGTGTTAAAGAAGCAGTAAGGCTTGGTTGGGTTGTGCTTCGGAGGACGCATGGCTTTCGACCTTCGTCTCTCCCGAACCTGTACGGGAGTTGTAGCGATGAGACAAGATAGTAATTACTAGCGATTGGATACCACGAAAATTGGGGAGAAAATGGGATAAATAAATAAAAAAATATATATATATAAAAAATATATAAAAAATTGTCAAAGACCCCAGCCACCCCAGTCATAGACTGTTCTCTCTACTACCGCATGGCAAGCGGTACCGGAGTGCCAAGTCTAGGACAAAAAGGCTTCTCAGCAGTTGTTATCACCACGCCATAAGACTCCTGAACAAATGGTTACCCGGATTATTTGCATTGTGTGCCCCCCCCAACCCCTCTTTTACGCTGCTGTTACTCTCTGTTTATCATATATGCATAGTCCCTTTAACTATACATTCATGTACATTCTACCTCAATTGGCCCAACCAACCAGTGCTCCCGCACATTGGCAACCCGGACTATCTGCATTGTGTCCCACCACCCGCCAACCCCTCTTTTTACGCTACTGCTACTCTCTGTTCATCATATATGCATAGTCGCTTTAACCATACCTACATGTACATACTACCTCAATAAGCTTGACTAACCGGTGTCTGTATATAGCCTTGCTACTGTTATTTTCAAATGTCTTTTTACTGTTGTTTTATTTCTTTACTTACCTACACACACACACACACACACATACCGTTTTTTCGCACTATTGGTTAGAGCCTGTAAGTAAGCATATTCGGCACACGTGACAAATAAACTTTGATTTGATTTGATATAGGGAATAGGGTGCCATTTGGGATGCAGTCCCACTCCAGACTCTGAAACATTCATTTGAGTGGAAGTCTTCAATGCGCTTTAAAGCTTTTCATATTAATTGGCCCCCGGGAGTCCTCACTTCATTTTGTGATGTGATTCTTGTTGATTCCAGGCATCCTTCCTCTCTGATCAGCCTGAGCCCTACCTGCCGTTCCTGTCCCGTTTCCTGGAGACTCAGATGTTCGCCTCCTTCATCGATAGTAAGATCCTTTGCCATGATGATGAGGACAAGGAACACACGTTGAGGGTGTTTGACTCCCGCGTGGACAAAATCCGCATGCTGAACGTGCGCACGCCCACCCTGCGCACCTCCATGTACCAGACGTGCACCAATATCGACGAGGCGGGTAAGAAAAGAGGAAACCCATTTTCACACCTATACTATTAAGGGATCATTGTCTCGGATGGTGCAAGATAATTGTATGTTTTCAAGACACACATGTCTCAAATCCTTCCACACTGATTTATTTGAACCTTTCTTTGCTAACAGACGTAACTGTTCTCGTTTTCAGACAAACTCCTTCAAAAGCGATATGAGAAAATTTATTTTGTCTCCCCTGAACCTCACTCCATTGGGTTAGAGATCTACAAGGCTCACCTTAGTAATAATCAATCCTTATTTCACCTTGGTGGCGGGTTATTGTTTGTGCTTGCAATGCATTATGGGAACAATATGATTACAGGGTCTTTCTTCTACTCTGTCTTTGGGAACAGTCAGTAGCACCTGGAATAATTAATGTCAAAATTAATTTAGCTGTTGAATTCTTTCCTCTCACTATAAATTCTTTCAAATTCCTCTCTGTAATTGTATGTATGATTCATTGCATGCATACCAGTTATGTACTAACCAAAGAAATTACACCGTTATCTACACAGTAGTAATAGTCTTAACTATGTAGCCTGCTGTCATTGGTGCTGATGATGTTGGGTCAGGTTAGGGATGCAATATTCCGATAACTTTACAAAAATTCCCAGTTTTTCCAGAAATCCAGGTTGGAAGATTCCCAGAAATAGAAGGGAATAAGCAGGAAATCATGAATCCTCCAACCAGGATTTCTGGAAAACCTGACAATTTTGATAAGGTTAAAGGAATTTTGCAACCCTAGGTCAGGTGATGATAACTCACAGCATGGAGGTGTGGCGGTGAGGAGTCAGAGATGAGATGTGGAGTGGTGAATCTATGTGACTCCTCAGTGCTATGACTCATAGCCACTCACAGATTGGCTTAACCATGACTTAAGACTGTTAAATCCTCCATGACGGTTGGTGCTAATGGATCTGCTTTGACAGTACCTCATCCTCCTCCCCTCTCTGTGTCACCCCAGAGAAGGCCATAGAGATGCGGGTGGTTAAGATCGACCACACGGCCCTGCATCCCCACCTGCTGGATATGAAGATTGGCCAGGGTCGCTACGAACACGGCTTCTTCCCCCGGCTGCAGTCTGACGTGCTCTCCACTGGACCCGTCAGCAACAAGTGAGGATCACACCTCTGCAAGAGAGACTGATTTACATACTTTGATTGATAATACTGAAAAAATATGTTTGTTTTGTCTCTATCTTTGCTATTTGGCTTTTGTGTCTTTCTAAGTGAAGTTGTTTTGTTTGTATGTTAGATGGGCGAAGAGGAGTGCTCCAGCACAGTGGAGGAGGAAGGACAGACAGAAACAACACGCTGAACACCTTTACCTGGACAACGACCAGAGAGAGGTGAGAGGGCATCAAACAGCCCTAGAAAAACGGGATTAACATTCCCAAACCATATTCACATGGATTTTGTCTATCTGTTTTTGTGTTATCGTTAGTTTCTTGTCGATTTCTTCCTCACTCTTCTTCATGGCTTGCGGTGTTCACTTCTAAATATCTAATGTCTGGAACGATTGAATTAAAGTCTTGTTTGTCCATTTTCTTTTTTACTCTCTATACCTCAATTATTTCCTCTTGACCTAACCTCTCTTTCTGTTTCTTTTTCTATCCCTCTGACACCTACTGTATTTCTCTCACACACTCTCTTTGGTCTCTCTCTCTCTCTCTCTCTCTCTCTCTCTCTCTCTCTCTCTCTCTCTCTCTCTCTCTCTCTCTCTCTCTCTCTCTCTCTCTCTCTCTCTCTCTCTCTCTCTCTCTCTCTCTCTCTCTCTCTCTCTCTCACTCTCTCTCTCTCTCTCTCTCTCTCTCTCTCTCTCTCTCTCTCTCTCTCATATCTCACACACACGCTCCCAGCATGTGGAGTGTTTGTTCCCGGAGCTGCAGCTCCTGCTGTTTCTAGACTACTACTGGCTCTCACAGTCCTTCAGGCCCTGTCTAAAGTCTGTGACTGTGGATGTGGTATGTGTTGGCAGTGGGTGGGGCCTGAGCCTCACACCACGTCCACACGGCCCCTCCCCCCATGTGGTCCTCACTCTCTCCTCCTAGTATCACAGCTTTACCTGATACTCCAGATCACTTTCCAGGGTTTCTTCTCAGGTTTAGGGTTTCACTTTAGGCTGCACATTAAGAAAGCAATATATAGATTGATTGATTTGACAGCATCCCAGAAAACCCATGGCGCTGACACGCCTCCCAGAATGGATGTTGAGGTCAGAAAGTTAAAAGACAGAAACACATCATCCATCATGAAATGACCTCAGTACAGGCAGCTCAGCTCATTATACAACTGACTCAGAGCTCCTCCCTCTCCCTCCTCTGGAATGATCAATCCCTCACTGTAGTAGTTACCAGACATCTATCCACTGTATGCACTGTATACGTTCTGTGGTTGGTTGCTGAGTGGTGTGACCCTCTGTGTTTATGTGATGATGTACATTGAGCCAGATTGATTACTCTCCCTTGGTGTATAGCTTACTCTTAGGCCACTCCATGTGTGTCCTCTCTTACCCTGTCCTCTCTGTCTCATTACAGAAATACATCCAGGAGGCCAGGAACCTGGGCACTACCATCCGGCAGCCCAAGCTGTCCAACCTCTCCCCTTCCGTCATCGCTCAGACCAACTGGAAGTTTGTGGAGGGTCTGCTGAAGGAGTGCAGGAATAAGGTACAGTAACTACCAGTCTTCCTATATCACGATTGTCACGATATATCACGATATCCATGCAATAGACTATTGCATGGATATTGAATACGACACCTTCAGTGAGTCTCCATTAGTTTCAATGTCACTCAGAAGTATTCTGATGTCAATGACCGTTGCAGTAGACTATTACTTGGATATTGAGATCCAGCACCTCTCGTGTCAACCATCTGGCCTCCAGAGATGGTAATCTCCCTGTATGGTTATGTGTGTGTCCCTCCAGACCAAGCGCATGCTGGTTGAGAAGATGGGCAGGGAGGCGGTGGAGCTGGGTCATGGGGAGGTCAGCATTACAGGCGTGGAGGAGAACACACTTATCGCCTCCCTTTGTGACCTGCTGGAGAGGATCTGGAGCCACGGGCTGCAGGTCAAACAGGTCAGCACACACACACAAGTATTATTTAAAAACAGTTTATATACACACTAACACACATGTATGCATTTAGGTGCATTCAATGCATATTCATTCATTCCCGCATCTCCATCTTCATCTGCCAGGGTAAATCTGCCTTGTGGTCCCACCTGCTCCACTATCAGGAGAGCAAAGAGAAGACGGATGCAGCACCGGCCGGTTTGGGTCACCCAGGTAAGCCACTCGTTGAAATGTGTTAAATGGACGGTGATTTAAAGCCATAGCCACATCCCTCTCTCTCTCCTCCCCACATCAGGTCTCATCCACGACATAGAGAGACGCAAGTCTGACGCTGGCGCTGCCTTGGCCCCTCTCAAGGTATCCCTGATCAGGGACATGAGGTGAGTCTCCTCATCCATTCACCAGGTCTACCACAGTATCAGTATCAGTGTCTTCAGATGCTCTGCCTACACTATTTGCCAAGTATCCTCGTGAATATACATTTCAAGTCATATGGTCTTGAAATGATGGAATGTTGTAAGGGGAATGTTGCAAATGATATTATACTATTCTGCCTGTGTTGATTGTCCCTTCTGTAGCGGCAGAAGTGGTTCAAATGTATGCCTTCGTACCTCTACGTAGTTCTTTGAAAATAACAATTTCGAATTAAGGTGAGATAATGATTGATTGATCATACCTCAGAATGCAATGATTTCAAAGTGTTTTCACTGCCATCTTGTGGCCCACTGACAAAAAGCACTTTCAGTCTATACAGAATATTATCAATGATTCAGGACCATATGTAGTGGAAAAATACAGACATCAGCCTCATAGCCATGCATCTCAAGCTTTGCAGCAGGCATAAACACTTGATTACCAGCTATGATTATTTTAAATATAATATATATATATGCTGTATATGTACAGCATATACAGTCATGGCCAAAAGTTTTGAGAATGACACAAATATTAATTTTCACAAAGTCTGCTGCCTCAGTTTGTATGATGGCAATTTACATATACTCCAGAATGTTATGAAGAGTGATCAGATAAATTGCAATTAATTGCAAAGTCCATCTTTGCCATGCAAATGAACTGAATCCCCAAAAACATTTCCACTGCATTTCAGCCCTGCCACAAAAGGACCAGCTGACATCATGTCAGTGATTCTCTCGTTAACACAGGTGTGAGTGTTGACGAGGACAAGGCTGGAGATCACTCTGTCATGCTGATTGAGTTAGAATAACAGACTGGAAGCTTCAAAAGAAGGGTGGTGCTTGGAATCATTGTTCTTCCTCTGTCAACCATAGTTACCTGCAAGGAAACACGTGCCGTCATCATTGCTTTGCACAAAAAGGGCTTCACAGGCAAGGATATTGCTGCCAGTAAGATTGCACCTAAAACAGCCATTTATCGGATCATCAAGAACTTTAAGGAGAGCGGTTCAATTGTTGTGAAGAAGGCTTCAGGGCGCACAAGAAAGAACAGCAAGCGCCAGGACAGTCTCCTAAAGTTGATTCAGCTGCAGGATTGGGGCACCACCAGTACAGAGGATGCTCAGGAATGGCAGCAGGCAGGTGTGAGTGCATCTGCACGCACAGTGAGGCGAAGACTTTTGGAGGATGGCCTGGTGTCAAGAAGGGCAGCAAAGAAGCCACTTCTCTCCAGGAAAAACATCAAGGACAGACTGATATTCTGCTAAATGTACAGGGATTGGACTACTGAGGACTGGGGTAAAGTCATTTTCTCTGATGAATCCCCTTTCCGATTGTTTGGGGCATCCGGAAGAAAGCTTGTACGGAGAAGACAAGGTGAGCGCTACCATCAGTCCTGTGTCATGCCAACAGTAAAGCATCCTGAGACCATTCATGTGTGGTGTTGCTTCTCAGCCAAGGGAGTGGGCTCACTTACAATTTTGCCTAAGAACACAGCCATGAATAAAGAATGGTACCAACACATCCTCCGAGAGCAACTTCTCCCAACCATCCAGGAACAGTTTGGTGACAAACAATGCCTTTTCCAGCATGATGGAACACTTTGCCATAAGGAAAAAGTGATAATTAAGTGGCTAGGGGAACAAAACATTGATATTTTGGGTCCATGGCCAGGAAACTCCCCAGACCTTAATCCCATTGAGAACTTGTGGTCAATCCTCAAGAGGCGGGTGGACAAACAAAAACCCACAAATTCTGACAAATTCCAAGCATTGATTATGCAAGAATGGGCTGCCATCAGTCAGGATGTGGCCCAGAAGTTAATTGACAGCATGCCAGGGCGGATTGCAGAGGTCTTGTAAAAGAAGGGTCAACAGTGCAAATATTGACTCTTTGCATCAACTTCATGTAGTTGTCAATAAAAGCCTTTGACACTTATGAAATGCTTGTAATTATACTTCAGTATTCCATAGTAACATCTGACAAAAATATCTAAAGACACTAAAGCAGCAAACTTTCTGGAAATTAATATTTGTGTCATTCTCAAAACTTTTGGCCATGACTGTACTCAATGCTTAGCCTTCCATCTTTGTGTTCTATTTGATTGGACTTGAGCTACATTCCTCATGATCTTCATGTCTGGCCCCTCATGTCTGGTCCAAATGCTATACCAGCAGTGTCGATTTTTAAATGTAAATCTTGGTGGCACATTCCCCAAAATGTATTTAGATGCATGCCAGCAAAGCCACTACACAACACTAAACAATACATGAATTGCACTATAACGGTGAAAAACGGTGCCCACAAACTGTTAGGGCCTACATAAAGCTGTCCCAACAGCAGAGCTTTCTTTTCAGCACCATGGAGTGAATCCTTACCACTGCTACACCTGGCAATCAGCGGAGCCTTGTCTGACAAGGGGACGACGAGCAGATAAGAGGCAATATGTAATTTTCGATTAAGACATTAATGAGCGAGCTAGGACGGACTTAGTCAGTATAACTATTTGTTCAGCACTTATGAAATGTACAGAGACAGAATTTAGAACATGGGCTGTTCTTACAGTATTCTCCCTGTATACCAAGTCATAGCCGTAGGATAAATAAAGGGGGCATATAAGGATAAGCTGACAATGAAAGCTTTTACAATATTCAATGATTATATATCTCTTAAACAGGCTATAGGCTACATGTGCACCATCAAGTCAGAACAGTAGGCTAAAGTATGAGGGGGAAAGGAACCAAATTTTTAGGGTAAGGCACATGGGCTACTAACAGCTTACTAAACAACAAAAGTGTTTCTTTCTCAGCTACAGTATACATATCTTCCTGACATATTACATAATTTATGCAGCAGCATACAATACATTTTTGGACTGACCTTGATGTGCTGTGCTCACTTGAACAGGAAGGTGGTGCGGCGGTCCTTGTGGGCAAATTTTGTCATTAAAGTATGTCATTCTCTGGATTTATGGTACTTTCAAGACAACTGGGAACTCGGGGGGGAAAAAACAAGGTGGAATCAAAAACAAGGTTGACATCAGTGATCTTCAGGTCGGAGCTCTAAAAAGAGAGTTCCCGACTTGGAATTCCAAGTTGGACAACCAATCAAAACGTATTTTCACAGTCGGAGATCGTTTATTTCAGATTTCCCAGTTGTCTTGAATTTACTGAAGTCTGAGATGTCCTTGTTCTGAGTTTCCAGTTGTCTTGAACGCGGCGGAAATCATGCTGGATTGACAGCATGAATGTTTATCTGTTTAAGCTTGGAAAAGAGACCCTGAAACCCAGACATATCACACACCCACTCCACTGAATAGCAGGCTAGTGATTGCTTTGCAGTGCTTGCAGTTAGCCACTGATTCCTTCCAAACAATTCATTGGTGAATTTGCGATTTCCAACTTGTCGTGTAATGTTTATGTCCAATGGCCGATGAGCACCGCTACATTTTATCTATAATTTCTCTTCATATGACAAGGATTGAAAAGGATTTGCCAGTAGATTGTCGACATGATTCATGATGATGACTGCTTGTCTAGGTTCCTTGCTAAGATTTTGAAAGTATGATGTTGACATGATCAGTCCAATCAAAGCTACGGTAGATATAATGTGATTTAAAGTCATTTTATCTGTGGCCAATGACCTTGAGCCTTCTTGGATGGGCACTTCTAATGTAGCTTGAATTTTCGAGCTCTCCCCGTAGATTTTGCAGTGACGTAGTGTCCCCATGAGTGACAGAACACTGAGCCAATCACGGCACAACTAGAGAACATTACCAACCCTATGCTCCGTATTTTTCACTGGCTGCCCCACCACCACCACCACCACCACAGAAAGCACTGAGCTAGACTGAAACACCTGCATTTTGGAGCTGCCTTACTCAAGAAGGCAAAAAAGAGACTGTTTGTATGCAGCTTTATTAACTCAATGATTTCGTTTTTTACATTGTTTGCAAACTGATATGTGACACGTATTAATGCCAAAATAACATGCAAAACAGGCAACAACAAAACAATTAAATATATTTATATACAGGACCAGTCAAAAGTCCAAGGGTTTTTCTTTATTTTTACTATTTTCTACATTGTAGAATAATAGTGAAGACATCAAAACGATGAAATATCACATATGGAATCATGTAGTAACCAAAACAGTTACTTCACTCTTGGCATTCTCTCAACCAGCTTCATGAGGTAGTCACCTGGAATGCATTTCAATTAACAGGTGTGCCTTGTTAAAAGTTAATTTGTGGAATTTCTACCCTTCTTAATGCGTTTGAGCCAATCAGTTGTGTTGTAACAAGGTAGGGGGGTATACAGAAGATAGCCCTATTTCTTAAAAGACCTGTAACAAACGTCATCGGGAGAAGGAGAAGAGAACCAAGGTGCAGCGTGGTAAGAATTCATAATACTTTTAATAAATACGAACACTTGAACAAAACAACAAAACGACAAACGAACAGTTCTGCAAGGTGCAATACACAAAACAGAAAACAACTACCCACCAAGCACAGGTGGGAATGAGGCTACCTAAGTATGGTTTTCAATCAGAGATAACGATAGACAGCTGCCTCTGATTGAGAACCACACCAGCCCAAACACCTAGAAATACAAAACATAGAACAAAACATAGAATGCCTACCCCAACTCACGCCCTGATCAAACCAAAATAGAGAAATAAACAAGGAACTAAGGTCAGGGCGTGACAAGACCAATTCCATATTATGGCAAGAACAGCTAAAATAAGCAAAGATAAATGACAGTCCATCATTACTTTAAGACATGAAGGTCAGTCAATCTGGAACATTTCAAGAACTTTGAAAGATTCTTCAAATGCAGTCGCAAAAACCATCAAGCGCTATGATGAAACTGGCTCTCATGAGGACCGCCACAAGAAAGGAAGACCTAGAGTTACCTCTGCTGCAGAGGATAAGTTCATTTAGAGATAACAGCCTCAGAAATTGCAGCACAAAATAAAAGCTTCACAGAGTTCAAGTAACAGACACATCTTAACATCAACTGTTCAGATGAGACTGAGTGAACCAAGCCTTCATGGTCAAATTGCTGCAAAGAAACCACTACTAAAGGACACCAATAATAAGAAGAGAAAGAAACAAGGGCAAAGGCCAAGAAACAAGAGCAATGGACATTAGACTGGTGGAAATCTGTCCTTTGTGATTTTTGGTTCCAATCGCCCTGTGTTTGTGAGATGCATGGAGGAGGAGGTGTGATGGTGTGGGGATGCTTTGCTGATGACACTGTCTGTGATTTATTTAGAATTCAAGGCACACTTAACCAGCATGGCTACCACAGAATTCTGCAGCGTTACGCCATTCCATCTGGTTTGCGCTTAGGGGGACTATCATTTGTTTTTCAACAGCACAATGACCCAAAACACACCTCTGGGATGTTTTGTCTACCTTGTTGTCAAGAGACTGGACATTGGCGAGTAGTATACTCGTGAGCGATGTGCCCGTCTACGGAGCCTGACCAGAAGACCGCTCCGTCTGCCCCTTCTGCGGCGCCGTTGTTTGGGTCGCCTACTTGGATCCGATCCATTGTCCTGGGTGGTGGTCCAAACAGAGGATCCGCTTGGGGAAAGTCGTATTCCTGGTCGTAATGTTGGTAAGTTGTAATAAGACTTAAGATTTCCTGGGGTAACAATGTAAGAAATAATACATAAAAAAACTAAATACTGCAAAGTTTCCTAAGAATGCGAAGCGAGGTGACCATCTCTGTCGGCGCCATACATCATGAGGCTGCATTTATTGTAGCTGGGGATTTTAACAAAGCTAATCTGAAAACAAGGCACCCTAAATTTTATCAGCATATCGAATGCGCAACCCGGGCTGCCAGCATTCTGGATCATTGCTACTCTAACTTCCGCAACGCATACAAAGCCCTCCCTCGCCCTCCTTTCGGCAAATCTGACCACGAACCCATTTTGCTGCTCCCAGCCTATAGACAAAAACTAAAACAGGAAATGCCCGTGCTCAGGTCTGTTCAACGCTGATCCGACCAATCAGATTCCACTCTTCAAGATTGCTTTGATCACGTGAACTGGGATATGTTCCGGATAGCCTCAGACAACAACATTGATGTATTCGCTGATTTGGTGAGCGAGTTTATTGCAAGTACATCGATGATGTTGTACCCACAGTGACTATTCAAACCTTCCCCAACCAGAAACCGTGGATTGATAACAGCATTCGCGCAAAACTTAAAGCATGAACCACTGCTTTTAATCATGGCAAGGCAACCAGAAACATGACCGAATACAAACAGTAGCTATTCTCTCCGCAAGGCAAGCAAGCAAGCTAAGCGTCAGTATAGAGACAAAGTAGAGTCGCAATTTAACGGCTCAGACACGAGACGTATGTGGCAGGGTTTACAGTCAATCACGGATTACAAAAAGAAAACCAGCCCCGTCGCGGACACTGATGTCTTGCTCCCAGACAAATTAAACAACTTCTTTGCTCGCTTTAAGGACAATACAGTGCCACTGACATGGCCCGCTACCAAAACCTGCGGATTCTCCTTCACTGCGGCCAACGTGAGTAAAACATTTAAACGTGTTAACCTTCGCAAGGCTGCCGGCCCAGACGGCATCCCTAGCCGCGTCCTCAGAGCATGCGCAGACCAGCTGGCTGGTGTGTTTACGGACATATTCAATCAATCCATATCCCAGTCTGCTGATCCCACATGCTTCAAGAGGGCCACCATTGTTCCTGTTCCCAAGAAAGCTAAGGTAACTGAGCTAAATGACTATCGCCCCGTAGCACTCACTTCCGTCATCATGAAGTGCTTTGAGAGACTAGTCAAGGATTATATCACCTCCACCCTACCTGACACCCTAGACCCATTCCAATTTGCTTACCGCCCCAATAGGTCCACAAACGACACAATCGCAATCACAATGCACACTGCCCTAGCCCATCTGGACAAGAGGAATACCTATGTAAGGATGTTGTTTATCGATTACAGCTCAGCATTTAACACCATAGTACCCTCCAAACTTGTCATTAAGCTCGAAACCCTGGGTCTCGACCCCGCCCTACGCAACTGGGTCCTGGACTTTCTGACGGGCTTCCCCCAGGTGGTGAGGGTAGGAAACAACATCTCCACCCCGCTGATCCTCAACACTGGGGCCCCACAAGGGTGCGTTCTCAGCCGTCTCCTGTACAACCTGTTCACCCATGACTGCGTGGCCATGCACACCTCCAACTCAATCATCAAGTTTGCAGACGACACTACAGTGGTAGGCTTGATTACCAACAACGACAAGACCGCCTAAAGGGAGGAGGTGAGGGCCCTCGGAGTGTGGTGTCAGGAAAATAACCTCACAGTCAACGTCATCAAAACAAAGGAGATGATCGTGGACTTCAGGAAACAGCAGAGGGAGCACCCCCCTATCCACATTGACGGGACAGTAGTGGAGAAGGTAGAAAGTTTTAAGTTCCTCGACGTACACATCACGGACAAACTGAAATGGTCCACCCACACAGACAGAATGGTGAAGAAGGCGCAACAGCGCCTCTTCAACCTCAGGAGGCTGAAGAAATTTGGCTTGTGACAAAAAACACTCACAAATTTTTACAGATGCACAATCGAGAGCATCCTGTCGGGCTGTATCACCGCCTGGTATGGCAACTACTTCGCCCACAACCGTAAGGCTCTCCAGAGGGTAGTGACGTCTGCACAACGCATCACCGGGGGCAAACTACCTGCCCTCCAGGACACCTACACCACCCGATGTCACAGGAAGGCCAAAAAGATCATCAAGGACAACAACCACCCGAGCCACTGCCTGTTCACCCCGCTATCATCCAGAAGGCGAGGTCAGTACAGGTGCATCAAAGCTGGGACCAAGAGACTGAAAAACAGCTTCTATCTCAAGGCCATCAGACTGTTAAACAGCCATCACTAACATTGAGTGGCTGCTGCCAACATACTGACTCAAATCTCTAGCCACTTTAATAATTAAAAATTGGATGTAATAAATGTATCACTGGTCACTTTAAACAATGCCACTTTATATCATGTTTACATACCCTACATTACTCATCTCATATGTATATACTGTATTCTATACCATCTACTGCATCTTGCCTATGCCGCATGGCCATCGCTCATCCATGTATTTATATGTACATATTCTTATTCATTCCTTTACACTTGTGTGTAAAAGGTAGTTGTTGTGAAATTGTTAGATTACTTGTTAGATATTACTGTATGGTCGGAATTAGAAGCACAAGCATTTCTCTACACTCGCATTAACATCTGCTAACCATGTGTATGTGACCAATAAGATTTGATTTGATTTGTAAGGGCTATTTGACCAAGAAGGAGTGCTGCATCAGATGGCCTCCACAATCACCCGACCTCAACCCAGTTGAGATTGTTTGGGATGAGTTGGACCGCAGAGTGAAGGAAAAGCAGCCAACAAGTGCTCAGCATATGTGTGAACTCCTTCAAGACTGTTTAAAAAGCATTCCAGGTGAAACTGGTTGAGAGAATGCCAAGAGTGTGCAAAGCTTTCATCAAGGCAAAGGGTGGCTACTTTGAAGATTTTAAAATCTAAAATACATTTTGATTTGTTTAACACTTCTTTGGTTACTACATGATTCCATATGTGTTATTTGGGGAGGCAGGTAGCCTAGTGGTTAGATCGTTGTGGGGCTCAGGTGGGGCTCAAAACAGGTGGGTCTCTGTTCTGAAACAGTACCACACTAGTTCATTTAGCAGACACTTTTATCCACAGTAGTTCATTTAGCAGACACTTTTATCCACAGTAGTTCATTTAGCAGACACTTTTATCCACACTAGTTCATTTAGCAGACACTTTTATCCACACTAGTTCATTTAGCAGAAACTTTTATCAACAGTAGTGCTCAGCCACGCTGAGAGGAATCCTGAAGTTGGCAATAGTTTATGGGAGGCAGTCAGACCACTGTCTTGTCTAAGGTGCACACAGCCAGTGGTGTTGAGTCATACAGGATGTCATTCCTTGTGTGGTGTGAAGGAGGTGGTAAAGAGAGCTGGGTTGATCTTTGTGACAGCATGTTACTTCCAGCCTAATTCCCCTGCAGACCCCCTGCAGACCAAGCCAGGGAGAGGGTGCTCTGGCTCAGGTAGTTGTTTATTTTATTGTATTTTTTTTATTTCGCTCGGCAAGTCAGTTAAGAACAAATTCTTATTTACAATGACGGCCTACCCATGGCTGTGCTTGTCACGTTCTGACCTTTATTTCCTTTGTTGTGTCTTTATTTAGTATGGTCAGGGCGTGAGTTGGTGTGGGCAGTCTAGTTTTGTATTTCTGTGTTTGGCCTGATATGGTTCTCAATCAGAGGCAGGTGTTTTGTGTTGTCTCTGATTGGGAACCATATTTAGGTAGCCTGTTTTGTGTTGGGTTTTGGGGGTGGTTGTCTTCAGTCTTTGTGTGTCTGCACCAGATAGAACTGTTTCGGTTTTCACGTTTGTTGTTTTGTATTTGGAAGTGTTCAGTTTATTGTCTTTAATTCAACATTATGGACACTTACCACGCTGCGCTTTGGTCCTCACATTCTTCCACCGACGAAAGCCGTTACAGTGCTGTAGTCTGTTGTAGAAGTTTACTCTGATCACACGTCTGCACAAACAAACATGTCATGTCTTCTTTCCAAGGATCTATAATTTTCCATTGGTGCTTTTTCATTTGTGCGTTGTCACATTGATATACGAGCACATTTTAATTGATAAATATTTATATTTGGGTATCTTTACTTTAAATGGACAATAAAGGTTGACCAGGTTGCTTCATTCTACATATCAACATTTCATATTTACCTTGCTGTGCTCTTTATTATTTGACATTTATCTAATTCCTCTTCTACAGGAGGTGGATTCCTGTAGTTAGTCTGCAGATTCCATATAACCATTGTTTGTCTTACTATACCATTCATGCAATAACAATCTGCATTGTGAATGTTGATATTTTGCTCTGTTGCCATGGGGAACAGAGTGGAGTGGAGGAAATTGGGTTAATTCGTGAGAGTAAGGGAAGTGGGGGAGGGAAAGGAGGGATGAGAGAGGAGGGGGGGTGCATGGGGAGCACTTATAGCGCAGACAGTGCAGTGCTTACTGGCAGAGGTGGAGTGGAAGGGAATGTGTCTGGACACAGAGGGCATGATAGTGGCTGGGAGCGATGACGGTAGGCTGGCTTAAACACCAGGGAGTCTGGAGCTGGCCAAGGCTTCTTCCTGGCTGGGCTGGCTATCCCCTCTCAGCCCTGCATGCTCTGGAATCTAGAACCGTGCTGAAAACAACATACAGCAGAGGTCTATCACCTTGTTCAGAGGGACTGTCCCTGCTCTTGCATCTTATCATATATTAGGTTTGTGGTTTCGTGCTCACCTTGGCCAAAGGATGCAAAAAATGCTACAACATTATAGACCATCTCTGAAAGGATGACTGTTTGTATATGTGTGTATATGTGCATTTGTGTGTGTTTTTCTCCTCTGACCTCTGTGCTGTGTACTATATCTTCCGTAGACACATCCAGAACATTGGGGAGATCAAGACAGACGTGGGCAAGGCCAGGGCCTGGGTGAGGCTCTCCATGGAGAAGAAACTGCTGTCCAGGCACCTCAAAAAGCTGCTGTCTGACCATGAACTTACAAAGTGAGCAAAACAACAAGGACCTAGTGTAACAGTTTAACTTTATGGCGTCCCCTCGCCCCGACCCGGGTGCGAACCAGGGACCGTCTGCACACATCAACAACAGTCACCCACGAAGCATCGTTACCCATCGCTCCACAAAAGCCGCGGCCCTTGCAGAGCAAGGGGAACCACTACTTCAAGGTCTCAAAGCGAGTGACGTAACCTATTGAATCGCTATTAGCGCACACCACCGCTAACTAGCTAGCCATTTCACATCCGTTACACTAGTATACAACTGGCAAATCAAGCTAAACACAAAATGTGTAATTTTTGTAAGAGCCTCTGCTTCAGTAATTGGGATAATACCCCATTCCCTTTAAGTCAGTCTCCTTATAAATCCTCACTAATTTATATTGGAATGTCCCACTCAGTCTCATACACATGAATCAACCTGATGTCTGAAAACTATGCGTGTATAATATATGAGCTCTTTTGACAGATCCAAACGTCATAGTACAATCACCTATTAAACATTTACAATGTTTTTTATAATTGATGAGATGGTGGTGAAGTGGGTCACGTTCAGGCTGATTCATTATGGAGGTATTGCATTGTGACCGTTCCATTACCATTCTCCAGTTGTTTATCAAGGAAAACACATTCATCAGCTACTGATTCAGCCTTTTAGGCTTCAGACTGTTATTGTTCAATCTATAATCATTACATCATGTGAAATGCTAAACTGATTTGTTTTAGTGAATTTTTTTGTTGCTTTTGTAGGAAACTATACAAGCGTTATGCTTTTCTGCGCTGTGACGATGAGAAAGAGCAGTTCCTGTACCACCTCCTCTCCTTCAACGCTGTGGACTACTTCTGTTTCACCAATGTCTTCACCACCATCAGTGAGTGCCAGGAAATTAGATTAGAGTAATAGATGAATTGGACTTATTTCCTGACTAAACTGTTTTCCTGGATTTGAGATGCTTACTGAGAAATATATTGAAGACAGAGGTAGCTCTTTTTGTGACCATTTTATTTAACTAGGCAAGTCAGTTAAGAACAAATTCTTATTTATAATGACGGCCTAGGAACAGTGGGTTAACTGCCTTATTCAGGGGCAGAACAACAGATTTTTACATTGTCAGCTCAGGGATTTGATCTAGCAACCTTTCGGTTACCGGCCCACTCAAACCACTAGGCTACCTGCTACCATATTGTACTTGACTGAGTGATTTCAGCTTTCCCTCTCTTCTCTGTCCCACAGTGATCCCATACCATGTGCTGGTGATTCCCAGTAAGAAATTAGGAGGCTCCATGTTCACAGCCAACCCCTGGGTGTGTGTGTCTGGGGAGCTGGCTGAGACCGGGGTGCTCCAGGTCCCCAAGCACACTCAGGAGATCACCTTTGAGGTTGGTGCTCCCCTCAAGATTGAATATTCCTGGTATTTCGATAATAATATCAATATATATTCACCTTAACATGACTTTTGCCTTCTGTCGCAGTGCCAGAACCTAGGCAAGCTGACCACAGTGCAGATGGGCCATGATAACTCAGGTCTTTACGCCAAGTGGCTTGTGGAGTATGTTATGGTCCGGAATGAGATCACAGGTCATGCTTACAAGTGAGTGAAATATTTGGTAGCAGCTGCCTTATGCTGGAGATTTCAGTAGCATCTACTCAAGAAAGACCCCGTTGAAGCTTTGGATAACTGTTATATTTTCGTGTGTGTGCGTAGGTTCCCGTGTGGCCGGTGGCTGGGGAAGGGGGTGGACGATGGAAGTCTGGAGAGGGTCCTGGTGGGAGAGCTAGTGACACCAAACTCAGAGAACGAGGACAGAATGTGTCGTACGCCCCCCATGCAGCAGTCCCCTGGGATGATGAGGAGGTTTGTCACCATCTCACCAAACAGCAAACCAAGTGAGTGACCATTCAAATACACTGCAAAAATCGTCATCAATAATAGCCAATAATCTTCATCAAGGGACTACACACACAGCACCAAATGTTGATCTCCTGTTTGTCTGCAGTTTTTTCACGTGGTGTGTTTTAGGGACCACCCTCACTCTGGTCTCTGGTGGATGTTTGACTGAAAAACATTCAGCGCGATTCTACATGTAGAATCGGTTTGCACTCGGTTTGCAAATTATGGCCGGCACACTGTTAAGAGGTGCTAAGTACTCTCGGCTGGCAAATGCTACCGGTGTGTCCATGCCTTTAGATAACTTTTGAGGGTCTTGTGTCTGCTGGCATGGACTGATTTTTTCTTACTCTTTGCAATCATCCAGAGTTGAACACTGGTCAGATCCAAGAGGGAGTGGGAGAGGCCATCAATGGGATAGTGAAGCACTTCCACAAGCCAGAGAAGGAGGTGAGAGACACAACCCCCCACCACATTGTCTATTATTCATCACAGTGAAGGAGACAGTGGGTCCTCAACCTGTACACTGTCTGTACACTGCAGGCAACACTGATCATAGTTTCACTCACATGTGTTCCAAATGAACACTTTCATATGGCCACAATTGATGTGTTGGACCAGGGTACTTTGAAAAGAGACAACATTAGTCACTCTTTTTCTTTCCCTGTCTGTTTTTCTATAGAGGGGCAGTCTGACCCTTCTGCTGTGTGGGGAGTATGGTCTAGTCTGGGCTTTAGAGCAGGTGTTCCAGCATAGCTTCAAATCCCCACGCCTCTTTAAGAATGTCTTCATCTGGGACTTCTTAGGTAAAGCCTCCAATACACGACCATTACACCTGAATATACAGTGTACAGTATACAGTATCTTCCATGCCATGCTAATGGATGAGGTTTCTCTTATCAATGTCTTTTGTCTGTGATTTCTCCTTATAGAAAAGTCACAAGTGTACTTTGAGAGTGCTGAGCAGAGGGAGGTGACTCCAGATGAGAACTGGCAAACCAGAGTACGCCACTTCTGCCGCTTTATGCGGGCCATCAACAGCACATCTAGGAACATAGGCAAGGATGGGAAGTTCCAGATGCTGGTGTGTCTGGGTGCCAGGTAATATCTCCTCTGTAGCCTCACAAACACACTCAGAACAACAGCTATCATCAGGAACATTTGAATGGGAATTCATTGTACAGCACTAAATGTCCTGGTCAAAAGGGCAAATTAGATTGTTTGAGATGTTTTACAAGACATCCACAATTCAACTTAAAGAGAGGTTGTTTTCATTATCTCTCTAATAGCAGCTAGGGTTGTAAAGGGTCGGAAACTTTCTGGGAAATTTTTCATGGGAAGTTAAGCCCTGGAATTTTGGGAATTTTGCTTAAATTCATTTAAAAAAGTTAGCTTATAACAGTGAACCTTTGTTGTGGGATACACAAGGCAATTCTAGGTCTTGTAGCATATTTTGGTTAAACTATCTCCAATTCAATGGAATTGCAACCCTCTGCATGCACAGTACATTCTTCCATCACATGTACAGTGCACTCTTCCAACACATGCACAGCTGATTCTCATGATCTTGCACACTAATGAGATGCTATTGAGCCCACACTACTACACTGTCTGAGCCAAGGACTACATGCTATCTGGTAAGTTTTGATTACAATACTGGATGGGATGAATATATTTGATATGACATACATGAATTTTGGTTAACTAGTAAATAGTAGCCTACATCAAAGTGTGTTTAAATCATTTCTAACCTGTTAAGAATTTCTGCTAGTTAGTTTTTGCTACCATGTGGGTTTTAGCTTCCTTGAGCCTGCTAACAGAGGAGTGTTATTTCACCTGTTTCCATACATGCTTCATTTTTTTCAATGTATCTTACAAAGGAGTTGTTTAATCTAACTGCTTCACTATTTATCTGTACATGGAATTGTATTTGTTTTTTACTCATTTTTTTCTCATCTTTACAGGAAAATGCCACTGATGTGTGGAGACATTTCACTGCAGCTAATGTGGAAGCAAAAGCTGTGTACATTTGCAAATATTGTTCCAAATCAAATGGGAAGAATGCAACAAAG
Organism: Salvelinus fontinalis; assembly: GCF_029448725.1. Taxonomy (NCBI): domain Eukaryota; kingdom Metazoa; phylum Chordata; class Actinopteri; order Salmoniformes; family Salmonidae; genus Salvelinus; species Salvelinus fontinalis. The sequence continues at coordinate 29,496,843 of NC_074699.1, forward strand.
ATGCAGAATCATCTGGCCAAGTGCATAAAGTTCCCTCAGCGCTCACAACAAAGAACCTCTGACAAAAGTCCCTCTACTTCTATTCGAGGTGAAAATGATGAATCAGACACCTTATTGATAGCAACAGCTCATGGTTCTCCTGGAATCAGAAGTTTTTTTGACTCAATGGAGGAACGTAGTCAGAGAAATGCTGATGAATGTCTTGCTCGAGCTGTGTATGCAACTGGTTCAACTCTGATGCTCACAGGTAATGTGTATTGGAAGAGATTTCTGAATGTTCTTCGCCCAGCATACACCCCTCCAACCAGACATGCTTTATCTACTCATTTGCTGGACGCAGAGTTCAACAGAGTTCAAGTGAAGGTCAAGCAAATCATAGAGAAAGCAGACTGTATTGCAATCATCTCTGATGGGTGGTTGAATGTTCGTGGGCAGGGAATAATTAACTACATCATCTCTACCCCTCAACCAGTATTCTACAAGAGCACAGACACAAGGGACAACAGACACACCGGTCTTTACATTGCAGATGAGCTGAAGGCAGTCATCAATGACCTTGGACCACAGAAGGTATTTGCACGAGTGACAGACAATGCTGCGAATATGAAGGCTGCTTGGTCTAAGGTGGAGGAGTCCTACCCTCACATCACACCCATTGGCTGTGCTGCTCATGCATTGAATCTGCTCCTCAAGGACATCCTCAAGGACATCATGGCACTGAAAACAAATGGATACTCTATAATAGAGTCAAGGAAATGGTTAGGTATGTGAAGGGTCATCAAGTTATAGCAGCAATCTACCTCACCAAGCAAAGTGAGAAGAATAAGAGCACCACATTGAAGCTACCCAGCAACACCCATTTGGGTGGTGTTGTCATCATGTTTGACAGTCTCCTGGAAATGGCCATATCACAGTCTGCCTATATGGATAGCCCCATCATGTTCAGACTCTGCTTGCAGATGTAAGAGTAGAAATCAGTACTGCCCAGCCCATTTCACTGTTGCTCCAAGCAGAGGAAACTGCAGTTCTGAAATACATCAAAAAGTGTGAAGACTTCTGCCTGAAGCCCATACTGTCTTGTGCAGAGATCAACAAGGCCTATGGTGTCATCACTACCGTATCTCGCCACCTTGGCCTGGATGAGGGCAAGGTTCTTGGCAGTCTGGCGAAGTACACTTCCAAGCAAGAGCTTTGGGATGGAGATGCAATATGGCAGTCGTGCCAACATATCTCATCAGCCACCTGGTGGAAGGGACTTTGTAAATCTGAGACTCTTTCCCCTGTTGCCTCCATCATCCTCCAAATCCCACCAACATCAGCTGCCTCAGAGCGCAACTGGTCCTTCTTTGGCAACACACACACTAAAGCATGCAACAGGCTGACCAATACAACGGTTGAAAAATTTGTGGCTTTTTGAGCCTGACAACGAGCCATCCTCAACAAGGTTGGAAAGTGGCAGTGAAGATGAGGCCTCAGTGTCTGATGTTCAAGAAGTAGACATTAAGGAGGTCCAGGGAGAATACATGGAAGCCTGAGAGGAAGACAACCAAGCTTTGGTTTCTAGACTATCATTTTACAGGTCATTTGGATTGTATGTTGAAAACGTTTTTGGGAGATGCGATGGATCAGTGGGGATCATTCAATATTCCCTTTCTTTTGTTGTTCAGTGAAATCATCCCATGTGAAGAGTCAACTCATTTAATTAAATTTCAATTCGTAACTAAATTGTTTTTTTTATTTCTATTGGAAGGATTTAATCCTTTTCAATTATGTCTACTTATGATAAGGTCAAGGTATATGTTTCTGTCTCCATATGATATGGTAAATATATCCAATGCAAAAAACATCTACATTTAAATGGTATTAATATTAATTTGCATATATTTCAGTTAATACCTATATATTCCCATTAATTCCCATATATTCCTGTTAATTCCCACGGAAGTTTCCACCTCTGAATATTCCCCAAAATGCTCAACCCTAATAGCAGCACAGCATTTATCACTGTGATAACGGCAGGTAGCTTAGTGGTTAGAGTGTTGGGCCAGTATATGAAAGGTTGCTAGATCGAATCCACGAGCTGACAATGTAAAAATCGGTTGTTCTGCCCCTGAACAAGGCTGTTAACCCACTGTTCCTAGGCTGTCATTGTAAATACGAATTTGTTCTTAACTGACTTGGCTAGTTAAATAAAGGTAAAATAACAGAGTGGGAGGCTTTGTCCTCTTTTGTAGTGCTAGGGGGATCCCTCCCCACCTCCTGCTGCTTCAGTCATTCTCCCTCACACTGTGTGTCTACCTATCCTGTTGGGCATTGTATGAGTATGTGTGGAGGTTGTATACATAGAAATACAATTATTTTTATGGTTGTATAGTTAAGCAATAAGGCATATGGCCAATATACCACAGCTAAGGGCTGTTTTTATGCACATCGCAAAGCAGAGTGCCCAGATATTTTATTTAACATTTATTTAACTATGCAAGTCAGTTAAGAACAAACTCTTATTTACAATGATGGCCTACCCCAGACGACGCTGGGCCAATTGCGCGCTGCCATATAGGACTCCCAATCACAGCCAGATGTGATACAGCCTGGATTAGAACCAGGGACTATAGTGACACCTCTTGCACTGAGATGCAGTGCCTTAGACGGCTTTGCCACTCAGGATACAGCTCTTAGCCATGGTATATTGGCCATATACCACAAACTCCCGAGTTGCCTTATTGCTATTATAAACTGGTTAGCGACGTAATTAGAGCAGTAAAAATAAATGTTCTGTCATAACCGTTGTATACGGTCTGATATACCACTGCTGTCAGCCAATCAGCATTCAGGGCTTGAACCACCCAGTTTATAATCCCACTTTAAGCTTCCACACACTAGTTCAAAACATACAGTATATATCCTACTAATTATGACACCACAGACTTCCTCTTTCTCTCTCAACCCTTTGTGGCAGAACAGGGCTTGGTAGATCAAATGCACCTGACACTTTAATGAAATACCTTCTCTTTGTTCTTTGTCAAAAATATTTTTAAGTGGCACATAGCGAGACCAGACATGCCTAAATGCAACGTAAATAATGCCTCAGTCATAACCAAGCTTGAGCCCTTCCTATCCTGTCTTTTAGCAGGTATGAGGATTTACTAAAAAAGTTCCCTGAAGTCAGTCTGGTAAACTTCCTGTTTCTCTCTGCTCTTCCTAGGGACCATTTGTTACACCACTGGATCGCTCTCCTCGCAGACTGTCCAATCACAGTGCAAATGTACGAAGACACAGCACTGATAAAGGACCGCTCATTGGTAAATTCTCTGATCAGAGTGCTACAGACTTTGCAGGAGTTCAACATTACCCTAGAAGCTTCACTTGTCAAAGGGATCGGTATCTAGGCCCTCCTTCGTTCACACCAATTGGACCTGACTAAGGAAGACTGTTAGGAAAACTAAAGATCAATTTAACCTTTTTATGCAGAAAGAGACTTGAACAATTAAGGGACGATTTCTGGCTTATATTAAAGCTACTGTTACATTTGCCATATATTAAGTGCAATGAGCCTTTCAAAATGTGTTGTTATTTTTATCCTCAACAATGTTGCTGTTAGACGTTAAGAATATGTTTTCTATTACGATCCGTGACTTTCACTTTGTTGAAGAAGATAACACACCTGTTGTATACTACTTTATTGAAAGCTAAATATTTTCATTGTTATTGTGAACTGCTGACAACGGCTATATTCTAAAAAGGAAAACAAGGAACAAAAACTGTTAATATATTTTCGGAGAAGAACAGTATTATTTTGATATGTCTGTCAAGTTGCTTGCTCTGTTCTAATTCTAACTGTCATAATGCAGAGCTTGAAGCAAATGATGCAGAAGTATGCTTTATAAGTATGAATATGACATGGTATAGATGTTTGTGTAGGGTGGGAAACTGATTCACCTACATCAATATGACAGTGGGTAAGTTTGGATCAATCCCACTGGAAGTACTGTAGGATGCAACTATTTTATATGGATAACTTGGCCTAAGAAGAGGCTCCTGAATAAGATAATGTAGCGTATGTGTAACGGATGTGAAATGGCTAGCTAGTTAGTGGGTACGCGCTAATAGCGTTTCAATCAGTTACGTCACTTGCTCTGAAACCTAGAAGTAGTGTTGCCCCTTGCTCTGCAAGGGCCGCGGCTTTTGTGGAGCGATGGGTAACGATGCTTCGTGGGTGACTGTTGTTGATGTGTGCAGAGGGTCCCTGGTTCGCGCCCGTGTTGGGGCGAGGGGACGCCGTAAAGTTAAACTGTTACATTGATGCTGTTGACCCGGATCACTGGTTGCTGCGGAAAAGGAGGAGGTCGAAAGGGGGGTGAGTGTAACGGATGTGAAATGGCTAGCTAGTTAGCGGGTACACGCTAATAGCGTTTCAATCAGTTACGTCACTTGCTCTGAAACCTAGAGGTAGTGTTGCCCCTTGCTCTGCAAGGGCCGCGGCTTTTGTGGAGCGATGGGTAACGACGCTTCGTGGGTGACTGTTGTTGATGTGTGCAGAAGGTCCCTGGTTCGCGCCCGTGTCGGGGCGAGGGGACGGTTTAAAGTTATACTGTTACATATGCTAGTGATGCACAATATGTATTCAGTTGGAGAAGTATCGCCATACGGCCATGTCAGTGCTTCACACTTGACACACAACTCTTCAACAGTACAGTACTCATCATAACCATGGCTTGGTAGAAAGTGAATCATTTATAAAATGACAGCCTTCGTGTAAATACCTCTAACCAGTGCATCCTTCTTTCCAACAACTTCTCATTATTCCACACCTGTTCTGCCCATTCCTGGCAGGTTTACAACATGTCTGTTCAGTAGTGAGAATTGAATGAGCTGATTGCAAGTTAAATTAATAATGAGTGGTACATATGGTTGCTATAAAAGGCCAGATTCAAAATAGAGCAAACGATTCTCCTCTGAACTGTTGGCGTTTCTGCTATGCAATATAATCCACATCACAAAAAAATCTACCCAAGATCTAGATGAGAATCATTGGACCTCCTCCATTTTTCTTACTGATGATGAATAACAATAGCAGTTTGATAGAAGTAGGTGTGAAGGATGTCTTTCCTGTGCCAATGTCTGGATTGTGTTGGTTGTACTATTCCATGTACAATCGAAATGAGCATCTTGGGAGATATATTTTTGTTTTTCAATACTGTTGTACATTTGACATAGCCGTATAATGTAGTGTTTACTAAGTGAGGAAATGTGTACAGTGTAAAAAAAACAAATAAAGAATAAAATTACAGAAATGCAGTAATATGGATGGTGTCACTATAAATTGCTATATGGTTATTGATGGTATTGTATATGCCCCCATATATTTTCCATATGAACTGTAGCACAAAAAGAATATAACTTTACCAAGCAGAGAAATCAAACACTGATAACAACACTTGTAACAACAACAAATGCTGGTTTTAAAATGTAAACAAACTCATTCGCGCCATTTCAAATACTTGTTTTTTCTTATCCATTCATATGTTGCTGATACGATGCTTGCTGGGACATGGTGTCTAGTGAGGTGTTGAATACATAGGATTAGACGGAAATAATTTCCATACTCACTACTACTCCCAGAATCCTATATTGTTAAATACCATGCATAGTGTGCTCCAATTGGCTGAACTTCTGTTCAAGCGGACATGTTACACTCCTAATATGGTGTTTCTACGATGGAATGCTTTATTATCATGTTTTTTTTTTATGCTAATGGCATTCTAATACCCAGCTGTATGCAGCAGTAGTAGTAAGGCATGCGCAGTGTGTAAAAAGACAACGGCGAAGATTCAAAGTTTTTGTTCGGTAAGTCCACTGTTATTTTTTACATCATTTGCATTTAGAAATTAACGTAAATGCTAATGTTTTACAGATCTTACATTTCATTTTAGTCTGTCGCGTGCGAACTATATCTGCACGGGGGTCCTTGTAACAATGGGAGAGCATGGATATGGAGCGTGGCGTGGTAGCTAGCTAACGTTAGCAGGCTAGCTAACAACAATAGTCAGATTGCTATTTGGCGCTCTCAGCGGGCGAACGTTTGAATTTAAAGGGAAGGAAACAATATCAAGTATTGTGCGTGTTAAATCTTAAAACAATTCAATTTGAAATTATAAAACAAGCCAGTGTTGCTCAATTCACTTTTTTTGTGCCGCATTTTTTTTAATGACTTCGTCCGCTTTTTGTTTCTTCACTGGAAGGAGTTTTCCTTCCCCGCTTTTTGTTTCGGATTCCCCAAGTAACTGAGAATCACTTTCCTGACAAAAACATATCAGTTCTAAACACAGATAAACGATCAAAATTGCAGCAAGAAAAGCATAGTTAATTTATTACCAACGACCCACTGTTCTAATTTGTAGAGTATTTGTAGTAGCCAAGTTAGCTAGCGATGGCGTCATTACTAGCGGTTGCCAGATGCTGCCATTCTATTTTGGTGGATTGCTTGCAAGTGGCAATGTGCCCTTGGTGTATTGTAATCTACTAAATTGAATAGCTAGCTTGCAAAACTGGGTAGATTTAGTTGTGTGAGTCTGTGCTCTAAAAACATTCAACCAATTTCATCCTTTGGTTCCTGTCCCGCGAGCTTTGTTTAAAAGTGCTGTCCTCCAGTCGGAAACAACAAAAGCGAGATGGGAGTCGTTGCCTACAACATTAATTGTGTGTGCATAATAACGGGGACGTCTAGCTAGATATAAGTTAACACGGTGGCTAAGTGGTTGTCATTAATCGGTATAGTAGTTTGCAAGATTGATAAAAGGTGTATCTAAATGCAGAAAGGAAAGTTGTTTTTTTGTGTGTGTGTGCGTGCTTCGTATAGCACATTTTGTGTAGTTAAAATAGGTTAATCGTCAATAAATATGAGAAAGCCTGTCTCCGCGCGAAGTTATTGATAGCTGAAATTGTAGAATAATGCTTCTAAATGGAACTAACTCAATGTTTTGACCACATGTGGTGACCCGCCCCTTTCCACCAGGGGAACGCTTTACAGCAGTAACGTTAGTGCTATTACTATTCTGCATTCAATGGATGGCATTCCTTTGGTAATCTATTGGTTATTTCTCTGTAGGTTTCCCATTTATCATCATGTTTGGTTTTCACAAGTCTAAAATATATCGCAGCCATGAAGGATGTTGCATTTGCAAGACCAAGTCCTCCAGTTCACGCTTTACTGACAGCAGCAGATATGAAGAAACCTTCAGGCTATGTTTTGGGTAAGCTTTAAGTGTTAATGATAACATTGCATATATCAAATACTTCCTATTTGTGGAGTATTAAACACTACACACTTATTTCTGTATTGTATATTCTAATTCATGTTAATGCAGAGTTTGCGCCAATTTTTGTCCCAGTGATTGTATGCCATAAAAGGTTAAACAAGGGATGGTCAACAGATTGAATTGGGAAGATATTAGTAACTAGTCTAGGACTGATTTAGTTTTTTTGCTGTCTGGAGGACAACGATGTTAACTTTGCAGTGCTTCAGAATATGATTTCATATATAAGTTAAGTTTCTGTCTGTTATGTAAAGATGTTTACTGATTTGCTTGAGGTGTTTTTGTTTTCATTTCCTTGATTATTTATCAAGGTTGTCAGAGGATCGTGTGGGAGACATCTGCAATGCCTGTGTGCTGTTAGTAAAAAGATGGAAAAAACTGCCAAAAGGCTCTAAGAAGAACTGGAACCATGTATGCACCATCTTGTTATTTTAGTTCAATGAGGATTCACTGTGATTTTTCATGTAATTGATGCTGTGTGGAAGTTGAGTGATTGACATGTATTATATGACATTAGGTTGTGGATGCAAGAGCTGGGCCTGGCTTCAAGCTAACCAAACCCAAGAAGATGAAGAACAGTGATGGGAAGAAGAAAAGCAAACTGAATAGGCTTCACAAATTCAAAAGACAACGTAGGTCACTTGTTAAATCAACAAAATTATATAATATCTAAACCTTCAACATTTTTAAACCACTGAGTTTTACTGCGTGAGTCTTTGTTTCACTTTAGTCACTAGGCCCTACTTGGAGGATCCAGGTAGACATGCCGATGTTGCCTCAAACATTTACTGTGAGAGAATACCGCCACAAATGGTCCTGTTTGTCCTTTCAGACTCTGATGCCCACAGCACGACCTCAAGCATGTCTCCATCCCAGTCCCCCAGCTACGAGTCAGATGACGGCTCAGACATTGAGTCCAAACAGAGGCGCCCCACTCCTTCTGTCTTTTCCTTCCTGGACCGTTCTTACTGGAAAAGGTATCTCAATGAAGTATATGAAATTGAAGTCTGTCTGGAAAATCAAAATTTAATTTAGTACTGTAATTTGTCTGACAATTCTGCAAAAATGATTTGCTTTTTGGACAAACTATTGAATGGATACTTCATCCTCTTCCCTGTAGGCAAAAGGTGTGCTGTGGGATTGTATACAAAGGGCGTTTTGGTGAGGTGATGATTGACCCACGTCTCTTCAAGCCCTGCTGCAGCTCCAAGAAGCAGGAGACGTTGGTTCCCATGCAGGACACGCACCTTCCTGCAATTCACCCCCCGCCTCTCCCGCTACCAGAGGCCCTGAAAGAGGACTGGTGATGGCTCTTGAGCACCCTCTTGGGGTGACCATGACACCCTACAAGTTGTCTCCAGTGGCAGACTACCCCCCAAAACCATTCCATATTAGTTCACTGTGCATTTAGATGGCTAAATGATTTTCCTATTTTTGCTTTGATATGTGTATTTGTTATTTTTTTAAACATATAATTAATTTTCTTGTCTTTTTTTTAAAGAAAACTAAAAATAACCAAAAATTGTTTTTAAATGCATTAGTTGTACTATTTATAGGATGAGGCAGAATTCTATTTGGCCTTGAAGGGCACACTATTCAGGTCTGATTAATTTGGTTTGCAACATTTAAAGCTTCTTTTCTGTGTTACGGTTCCCAGCATTTGTATATATTATGTTATTTTTGCCAGCATCCAGACCTGTTTTTTTTAATGTTTTATTTTTATACAGCTGTCTAATTGTCAATGAAGTATTCTTGTGCTGATATGCAAGACTCCACCAGCTAGATTTCTAAAACCAGCTTATTTGCGTTGATGGCGTGGACATTTAAAAAAAAAAACCTTCTTATACTTGTGTTCCCCTGACACTCAAGCAGATTTAATTCGATTTATAGCATCTTAATATATAAAGGGTTATGGGCTAAGAGTATTTAGGGGTATTCAGTGAATTTATACGGTATGAATGGCCTTTTAAATGTATACATGCATGGTTTGGCAAGCACTGAGTAGTATTGTACGTTGTCAGATGAGTAAACACTCCGTAACATGAGCTTATCCATTGCTTTTCCAGCAATTACATGCAAGTGAATCACGATAGATTGAGTTAGACCAAGCATGCAGAACTCATCTCTGTCTTGGAATGAAAACCAGCAATTATTTATTTGTAGTCTTCCATGAGCTGAAAATGCACATTTTTATAACCATATGTTGAAGTGTTCTTGTATATACACTTGGGAGTGTTTTGGCTATGAGAACTATTTTAAATTACAGGATTGAAAACTCATATTTTTAAATCACTAAATGTGTACAGATGTGGAAATATTTAGATTGAGGCATTATTTTATGGCATCACTTGTAACTTATTAATTGGCCAATAAGTGGCTAGCTTAATCCCCAAGTTTGTCACAACGCTCCAGGAGGGTTGTGTTCGCTAAGGCACAATGCAGCAAAGCTTTTGCAACCAATTATGAAAATTAGCTATGTGGTGTTGGACAACTTCTAGCAGTAACACAGTTTTGTGCCTGCTGAATACCACCCATATCTTTGTCCTATGAGATGAGTTGAAGGCAAAAGCAGTACTTACACACTTAATGTTCTGTGTTTGTTGGCATGTTGTTATTCTGTTATTGAACGTGTATTTTATATTTTACAGAATCAAATCAAAGCTGAGACTATGCAGACATTTTGAATGTGAGAAATTACCAAAATGTTAAAGGAGCAATGTTTGTAAGTCCATCTCTGCCTCTTAGCAAAATAGTTTTTTCAGCTTTTCATTGTTTTAAATCGATATTTCATAATTATGATGTGGCTTTGCCTCAAGCTACAACATGCGTTTCTGGTTTGTTTTCTATACATTTCTGGTCAGTGGTCGAGTCAAACCAATCAGATGTGTACCTCTGTTAAATAATGCACAGTTTTGCAGTAAGTGACATGAATTATTATCAGTTTGTTGTCAGACATGCAGACAGGTAGCCTGAGTGCCAGTCTGTTCTGTCATGCCAACTTGTTACTCATTGTCATGCCAAACATTGTATGGCTTGACAATGATATCAGTGGAGTTTGCAAGAGCACAAACATCTGGCACCTGGCTAGTAGACCGGGTGTCCTGTTGTGCAAAGTTATTTATTTGCTATAACTGAACTAAATCAGTAGAATGGTTTGTGTCAATATACTGTATAACCTTGGTTTTCAAAACAGTTAATTTTGTGTATCAGGTTAGTTGAGTGTTAAATCTTTCTGTGATTCTTAAATACTGTCATTAAAAGGAGAGCTGCTGCTTTCTTTTATCAAGATGGAAATTCTAAACTGTTTTTGTATATAGTGAAATGCCTATTTTATTGGCGTTTGCATGGCACATTTGATCATGTGTGCCTGATAAGAATGAACATTCCTTTTACATCATGAAATTCAATCTGTAATGTCATTTAATATTTATTTATTTCAAATCCATTTGTATAACTGATGCTGTTAATTGAACCGTTAGGACCTTCAAGTCATTTTCATTCTGTGCACTTCTTTCTATTGTATTTTGTTTTTGGCTATATTGTTATTCTGTATCTCCACAACTACATTAGTTCTGTCTTGTAATAAAACATAAAATATCCTTTTTAGGCCTGCGTGATCTCATTTCAACCGCTAGATGGTACTCAAACCGTAACACGTTGTGTAACCATCGTAGAGATTGGAGAGAGTGTTGGTTTATATTAAAGCAATGAATAATGCATTTTATGAGTTACACTTGGCCGCCTTTTTTCACTAGTTCAGTATAATAACTCAACTACAGTATTTTAATTTCGTCGCCCGTACTTTTAGGTAGTGACATATCTGACAAATGCCAACCCTCCTTGTGAATGTACGCCTAGCGCCTCACACAGGGGAGCAGTGCGCAGAATCAATGATCACAGGTAGGCCAACGAGGCATAGAATGTCTGTTGCCTAAACCTCTAGTAGCTCGCATGAAGGCTTCTTCAATATAAAGCCGTATTCACGTCATGCTAACCTAGGCGGAAGGTACCAGAATGAATTAATACGAAGCTCCACGCAAATAATTTACTTTCGTTTTAACTCAGAGGTCCCGATATTCCAACATGACATGAGTGCGGCATAAATCCATCTTCCAATGTCGATTGCCAAATCAATGTCCCGTTCAGCTCAGGTCGGAATCTCGGAAAATATCCGACTTGCTTAAACCACGTTTACTTGCTAGTAAGAACTCGGAAATGTAAGACTTGCTTACTCGTTGAATAAGGATGATCCCGAGTTTCCCACTTGGGGACTATCACAATCAATCAATAGTAAGCTCTAAGCATGTCATTTACGTTCATTTGAAATATTTTAAGTTACTTTTAACTCGGGAGGTTCCTTGTTCCGACTAGCACGTGAACGCGTCATACTCGTTGTAGAAAGATGATACCATAGTTTCCCACATGAGAAGTATCGCATTATCAACCAACAGTAAGCTCTGCGCAAATAACTTACATTCCTTTTAACTCGCAGGTCCCGAGTTTCCAACATGACTTGAACGCTGCAAAAGGCTAGGCCTAGATCTTAAATTAAATTATATTCACTTGGATACAGAGGAGCGCGTTTCAACGCAGCTGTGCGTGCGCTCCTATTTCCACAAAACAGACGGATTTCAAAGGATGGCACTTTAATCGCCGACAAAGACTCTACACAAGTATGGAGCAGTCAAGTGTGAAATACAATGGGATAATTTATGGCCACCATTATTTCGAGGATTTGGCATTCAGAGTTGCCCGATTTTTACAACAGGAGGATTAAAAAGAACATAGAACAGGGCACGGTGCAGATTTGCGGAGTTAAACTTATTTTACAAAGTCAGGCTTTTATGGAATATTTTGGGAACCGCTCTTTTCGTCCAGCCAGACGAGAGACATTTCCTAGGCCTACATAAAATACTGTAGGCTATAGGTTTATGGTTATAAAATCAGCTATACAGCCTTATCTAATATTCTCAATTGCTTCTGTTTTCAGTAGTCTCTCTCTCCCTGCTCCCTCTCTCTCTAAATTCAATTAAAGGGCTTTATTGGCATAGGAAACATTTTTACATTGCCAAACCAAGTGTAATAGATAATAAACAAAAGTGAAATAAACAATCAGAAATCAACAGTAAACATTACACTCACAAAAGTTTAAAAATAAAACAGACACTATCTCTCTCCATCTCACTCATTCAGACACACACACTCTCTCTCTCTCTCACACACACACACACACACACACACACACACACACACACACACACACACACACACACACACACACACACACACTCCTTTCTCTTTCCAGAGCCACTCGTGAAGCCGACTGACAGGCTAGAATGAAAATGAGGCGGACACTTGGTCAAGACTTCAGAGCAAACGCGTCCTTTTAAGGACACCTCTAAACTTGGATCATATCACCATGGGAGCTATTTGTATTGCAAGAGACTTTTGTTTGTTTTTGCTCTTGTTAAATACTCGCCAAAACGGAGCTCTTCTAGAGAACCCAGGTACGTTTTATGAGTTCAAAGACCGTTTTTACGCACGCTGTATAAGAGTGTTTGCGCCCATGTTGTTGTTTTCTAAGGATGTATAGTTTCCAACTACTTGGCAGACTTTATTTTGTTTACATTATTATAGTTTGCCCACTTAGTATTGGCTTCAATTGTAGGGATTGGAACTTGATGAATCTCTTTTGTTTGTTTGCTTTTTTAATGAAGTCCTACATTTTAACCTACCTACCTACTAACTTGTTTTCAGGTAAAAGGAATAACAAATGTACAGATGATAAGGAATGGGTCCTGACTTGTATTTTTTCTTAACTTTAATACTTTTGGGAATAATTGATCAGGTTCAATCGGATCAATGTTTTGTTAACTTTAGTACTCAGAACCTGGTGAATTAGACTTTTACCAATATAACGGAAATTATTCAGTGTTGAATTGAATATTGGGGATTTAATGAGGAGCACGTTAATCCCACAATCATAATGTACATGACTAAAATACAGATTTTTGAGATTCATAACGAAATGTTGTTCTGGTAACATTTTATGCCATAATGTGGATTTCAACCCCGGATCCATGCGCAGAAGGAAGTGATGGCTGTCACATTGATGCTATTTGTCAAAATACTCAAGCCTCTTACAAGTGCACGTGTAAAGTAGTCTTTAAAGGCGACGGTAAACAATGTGAAGGATATTATCTCCTTTGTAATTCCTTGTTTCTTTCATCACTCATGTTTGTATTGGGATCATATGAGACATATTTGAATTCGTTGGACCAAGAGTTCCATGGATTACCAAGACAAGTTTCAATGAAATTTTGATTATATATCATAAACCTTGGCATAATGCATTACTTTTTATTTAAATGATGTGGCCCATTGTTTGAAAGGACCCTTTTCCGCTAAATGCTCAAATGGCAAACATTCATCAATCTCGATTTGACTCCCTTTTAGACATTGATGAATGCGATATCGAGTACAATGGTGGCTGTGTACACGAATGTAACAACATACCAGGCAATTATCGTTGCACTTGCCATGATGGATTCAATTTAGCGCACGATGGACATAATTGTCTAGGTAAGATACATTTCAGACTACAAGGTAAACAACATTTGATGTATTGAGTGTCTGACAATCATCCAGTTATTTCATTGTTCTGAGAAGTCATGTCCTGGCTCTGCCTGCAGATGTGGACGAGTGTGTCTTCAACAATGGAGGGTGCCAGTATACATGTGTCAACACCATGGGGAGTTATGAGTGCCGCTGCAAAGAGGGCTTCTTCCTCAGTGACAACCAGCACACATGTATCCACCGCTCTGTGGGTGAGTACCCCTGGAATACCTGCCCTGTGATGGCTTCCAACTCTCCTTCCCACCTTCAAATGTGTGTATGTATGTGTCTCTCTGTGTCTGTCTGTCTGTCTGTCTGTCTGTGTGTGTGTGTGTGTGTGTGTGTGTGTGTGTGTGTGTGTGTGTGTGTGTGTGTGTGTGTGTGTGTGTGTGTGTGTGTGTGTGTGTACACGCATGTCTGTTGTGTCTCAGTCCATGCTTGTTTCTTTATGTTTGTGTCTCAGTCTATGTGTGTGCGTCCCTATGTGTGTGTGTGTGTGTGTACATTTATGTTAAGGTAGGCTACTAAGCCGTGTCAGGGGCACGACAGAGAATTATGGAGCTAATTCTCGAATGTTCACATACAAGAGTGTGATTGACAGCACAATGAGGGATGACAGCTGTTAAGTCGGTCCCCTCTCTGTGGCATTATCTAGAGCATTTGGGCTCCAAAGAACCCAGGAAAAGGAGCCCCGTGTCCCAGAGAACAAAACAAGTTAATAACTGCAACACTTGGGCTTTTGTGGCCTGTGTCTTACATTAGAATAAAGCTCTCACATCTATTGTTGTTTTATTCTCACTAAATTCAATGAAGAGATCCAAAGGTTTTTCACTACATTGAGTTTCCCTTGGAAAAGTTACTAATCCTACCAGCACATCCACTCAGCCGTTGCAGCATAATAATAATGGAGCTGCTCTCTACAGTGACCTGGGAAAAGGCCAATGATGGTATTAGGATAGAAGATAATAGTGTGATTCTGAATCCCATACACACTGAGTGTACAAAACATTATGGATACCTGCTCTATCCATGACATACCATGACATAGATTGACCAGGTGAATCCAGGTGAAAGCTATGATCCCTTTTTGATGTCACTTGTTAAATCCACTTCAATCAGTGTAGATGAAGAGAAGAAGACAAGTTAAAGAGGGATTTTTAAGCCTTTAGATAATTGAGACATGGATTGTGTATGCGTGCCATTCAGAGGGTGAATTGAAGTTGTTTTCACTGCAAATGGGGCCCCCCGTTGCAACCAATGGGGGGGGGGGGGGGGTTGCAACTCAACATTAGGAAGGTGTCCTTAATGTTTTGTAAACTCAGTGTATAAAGTATATGAATATGTAGAATGACCACGGTAAAATCTGATTATGTAAAGTACTTACAGTTGGAGTCGGAAGTTTACATACACCTTAGCCAAATACATTTAAACTCAGTTTTTCACAATTCCTGACATTTAATCCTAGTAAAAATTCCCGGTCTTAGGTCAGTTAGGATCACCAATTTATTTTAAGAATGTGAAATGTCAGAATAATAATAGAGAGAATTATTTATTTCAGCTTTTATTTCTTTCATCACATTCCCAGTGGGTCAGAAGTTTACATAGACTCAATTAGTATTTGGTAGCATAGCCTTTAAATTGTTTAACTTGGGTCAAACGTTTTGGGTAGTCTTTCACAAGCTCCCCACAATAAGTTGGGTGAATTTTGACCCATTCCTCCTGACAGAGCTGGTGTAACTGAGTCAGGTTTGTAGACCTCCTTTCTCGCACACACTTTTTCAGTTTTGCCCACAAATGTTCTATTGGATTGAGGTCAGGGCTTTGTGATGGCCACTCCAATACCTTGACTTTGTTGTCCTTTAGCCATTTTGCCACAACTTTGGAAGTATGCTTGGGGTCACTGTCCATTTGGAAGACCCATTTGCGACCAAGTTTTAACTTCCTGACTGATGTCTTGAGATGTTGCTTCAAAATATCCACATACTTTTCCTTCCTCAAGATGCCATCTATTTTGTGAAGTGTACCAGTCCCTCCTGCAGCAAAGCACCCCCACAACATGATGCTGCCACCCCCATGCTTCATGGTTGGGATGGTGTTCTTTGGCTTGCAAGCATCCCCCTTTTTCCTGCAAACATAAGGATGGTCATTATGGCCAAACAGTTCTATTTTTGTTTCATCAGACCAGAGGACATTTCTCCAAAAAGTATGATCTTTGTCCCCATGTGCAGTTGCAAACCGTAGTCTGGCTTTTTATTGCGGTTTTGGAGCAGTGGCTTCTTCCTTGCTGAGCGGCCTTTCAGGTTATGTCGATATAGGACTCGTTTTACTGTGGATATAGATACTTTTGTACCTGTTTCCTCCAGCATCTTCACAAGGTCCTTTGCTGTTGTTCTGGGATTGATTTTCACTTTTCGCACCAAAGTACGTTCATCTCTAAGAGACAGACCGCTTCTCCTTCCTGAACAGTATGACGGCTGCGTGGTCCCATTGTGTTTATACTTGCGTACTATTGTTTGTATCGATGAACGTGGTACCTTCAGGCATTTAGAAATTGCTCCCAAGGATGAACCTGACTTGTGGAGGTCCACAATTTTTTTCTGAGGTCTTGTCTGATTTATTTTGATTTTCCCATGATGTCAAGCAAAGAGGCACTGGGTTCGAAGGTAGGCCTTGAAATACATCCACAGGTACACCTCCAATTGACTCAAATAATGTCAATTAGCCTATCAGAAGCTTCTAAAGCCATTACATAATTTTCTGGAATTTTCCGAGCTATTTATAGGCACAGTCAACTTAGTGTATGTAAACTTCTGACCCACTGGAATTGAGATACAGTGAATTATAAATTAAATAATCTGTCTGTAAACAATTGTTTGAAAAATTACTTGTGTCATGCACAAAGTAGATGTTCTAACCGACTTGCCAAAACTATAGTTTGTTCACAAGAAATTTCTGGAGTGGTTGAAAAACGAGTTTTAGCCTCATGGGTGGCACAGTGGTCTAGGGCACTGCATCGCAGCGCTAGCTGTGCCACCAGATTCTCTGGGTTCGCACCTAGGTTCTGTCGCAGCCGTCCGCGACCGGGAGGTCCGTGGGGCGACGCACAATTGGCCTAGCGTCGTCCGGGTTATGGAGGGTTTGGCCGGTAGGGATATCCTTGTCTCATCGCGCTCCAGCGACTCATGTGGCGGGCCGGGCGCAGTGCGCGCTAACCAAGGGGGCCAGGTGCACGGTGTTTCCTCCGACACATTGGTGCGGCTGGCCTCCGGGTTGGAGGCGTGGCTTGGTTGGGTTGTGCTTCGGAGGACGCATGGCTTTCGACCTTCGTCTCTCCCGAGCCCGTACGGGAGTTGTAGCGATGAGACAAGATAGTAATTACTAGCGATTGGATACCACGAAAATTGGGGAGAAAAGGGGGTAAAATTTAAAAAAAGAAGAAAATAAAGAAAATATTTTTTTTGTTTGAAAAACGAGTTTTAATGACTCTAACCTAAGTGTATGTAAACTTCCGACTTCGACTGTATCTGAGATTCCACTCAAAGTGTAGGTTCTTAGCTTTGTTTCTGCTTGGCTTCAAGGAAAAGCTCTCTCCCTCTGCCTGTTGGCTTTACTCTTTGTCATTTCCCCCCCACTTGCTTTTCTTTCCCCTCTATTTTTGATATGGCTTGAAAAAGCTAGGCCAGACCAGTCCATTTGGAGTTGCACATTTGATGGGTCCACTGCACTTGCATGTCAGCTTATGCATCAGCCCTCTCTAGGAAGTGTTATTGTTGGGCCATGTTCCAAAGGGTTGTGGCAGATTTCTAGTCAGGGGGCTTCAATAATCTATCATCAGACATCATTGGTGTTGTGCAGTGTCAGTTGTTTTGCCTCTGTATTTCATTACCATGTATTATATGTAACAACATGTGAATATACTGTTGTTAGTAGTGTAGTTACAGTGTTATTACACAGGTATAGGAGCAACCTAATGTAAAGTGTTACCTCTCTTTCCCAGAGGGCCTTAGCTGTATGAATAAGGAGCATGGCTGTGCTCACATCTGCAAGGAGACACCCAAGGGAGGAGTGGCCTGCGAGTGCCGCCCAGGATTCGAGCTGGCCAAGAACCAAAGAGGCTGCATCTGTATGTGTGAAGTTTTGTGATTGATCGTTTAGCCAGGTCAACCAAGAGTATTGTTTAGATAACACATGAGTTGAACTTTGGAAGTGACCCAAGTTTTGTGTCATTGGCCTAGTGACTTGTAACCATGGTAACGGGGGCTGCCAGCACACTTGCGAGGACATGGAGCAGGGGCCCATCTGCAGGTGTCATGTGAGGTACACCCTGCACCCTGACGGCAGGTCCTGTGTAGGTAAGAGCAGACCAACCACATCCAGGCCTACTTACATACCCCGTGCTTCTACACCTGCATTGCTTGCTGTTTGGGGCTTTAGGCTGGATTTCTGTACAGAACTTTGTGACATCAGCTGATGTAAGAAGAGCTTTATAAATACATTTGATTTGATTTGGTACTTACCTTTAAGCATCTCCATGTATGGTAAACCAGATTACCTAGTCAACAATGGTGAAATGGACTGGATCCTTCTAGATATTTCCATCTGTACACTTCTTCATTCTCCTTTTTGTTACTCTCCCCCACTGAAACTCACCTGTTTAAATGATCACATCTTGAGCCTGTGGATGAAAAGGCAATCCTTTTGAGGAGCCTGCCATCCTTCCTGATAGCGAGTGTGTATTTCTTCCATTTGCACATGGTGGATATGATAAGCATCAGCCGTCAGATAGGAAGGAGACGTACGGTAGGCCTGCGGGTAGTATCTGTTTCTCCCGCGGCGCTACTGTGTGTGTGGGGTCCAGGATTATCACTGAGTTGTCTCCAGATCCATCTCACAGTTCCATCTCCTGCCTTATCTGCCACACACATAGACAGCCAAACTGCATGCCTGAGGTGTAAACATGCTGCTGGTTACAGAGAGGAACACAGAAAAACATCCAGGGGAGGTAGACTACACTTACAGACCGCCAAGGTGCAATTCAGCTACTGTGCATCAGCAGACAGAACAGAACAGGAGGCAACTTGGTGCAAACCATTTTCTTAAATGTTGACTTATGTTTATTTTAGTTAGACTAAAACACTGTGTATGTATCTACGTGTATTCTGTTGGTTAGGTTACTGACTGTTACTCACGTCACCCACTGTCTGTATTACAGATCGGGATGAGACAACTACTGAGAGCTCTGATCACAACGCCACGTCCTTCACTGAGGTGGACAAACGTGTCAAGCGCAGACTGTTCATGGGTAATAATTGTATAATTGCACAAATTCCACTGTTATTACCCATTGTTACTTACACAGCACTAAAGTAACAAAACCAAACAGACTCAGCTACTGAGAGGATTCTGTCAGTTGGACTATTTGAATGACTTTAGTTACCATGGGTTATGCTGCCAGGAATCAGCCAGAGGTGTTTTTCAGAGGGGAGAAGAGCAAGGCCCAGTAAACCAAGGCATTCCACAGGCTTTAGAACAAACTGTGAAATGAATATGGACCCTCACTTTTTCACCGCCCGATTCCTCCCCTGAAAAATATGCTTTTGTGACAGTGTGGTACATTTCACATGTTTTCCTTCCGTTTAGGATGGGGATGGCGTATTGACTGGGTGACTGGTTGCTAGCTCAGTGTCTAGGACTACTGCTGTTGTCTACTCAATGTCTGTTGGTAGGGTTAAAAAACAGACTTTGGCAATAGCTCTATAATGATAGTACATGATGTATAGGCATTTTATAACCCTTCATTCAGTAAAGTACATAACAACGGCATTTTGACATTGAATCTATTCACGCTGGCCTTTCAGAGAACTGTGCGGTGAATAACGGGGGGTGTGACTCCACGTGTAAGGACACATCCACGGGCGTACGCTGCAGCTGCCCTGTGGGCTTCACTCTGCAGCCTGACGGGAAGACGTGCAAAGGTCAGACCGGCCGTCCACCAAGAACCTCAACTCCATCTCTATTGCTGAGTCCCAAATGGCACTCTATTCCCTATTTAGTGCTCTACTTTTGACCTGGGCCCATAGGGCTCTGGTCAAAAGTAATGCACTTTTAAGGGAATAGGTGCCATTTTGGAGGCAGGCCATCTTCATCTCCATCTCTTATTCAGTTCAGTGTACTTTTATTTAACAAGCTTCACATCTCCCCTCCATAGGTATTTGGACAGTGAAGCTAACATTTTTCATTTGGCTCTATACTCCAGCATTTTAGATTTGATATCAAATGTTTCATATGAGGCTACAGTACAGAATGTAACAAATTTCCTCCATGTGAAGAATTCATAAATATTTGGACGAATACACTTACAGTGTATAAAAATAGTCAAAAGTTTAGTATTTGGTCCCATATTCCTTGCACGCAATGACTACATCAAGCTTGTGACTCTACGAACTCGTTGGATGCGTTTGCAGTTTGTTTTGGTTGTGTTTTGGGTTATGTTTTGCCCAACAGGAACTGAATGGTTGAATGATGACTGGAGTAATTTTCTTTCTAAGTGAGTAAATATGATGTTTCTGAATACTAAATTAATCCTGTTAATGCCATGATTAAGAAAAATCATGAAAGAATCATGAATAACGATGAGTGAGATCGTTCTTTCTGCCTCTGTAACCTTCTCACTCATCATTATTCACTAATCATCCATAATCGTGGTAGTATCCACATGAACGTTCAGAACGTCTTCTATTCTTACTTACAATAAAAGTGACTCCAAAATGGCAGAAGACATTATTCACCATTCAGTTCCTTTTGGGCAAAACATAACCCAAAACACAACCAAAACAAACTGCAAACTTGATGTAGTCATTGCGTGCAAGGAATATGGGACCAAATGCTAACCTTTTGACAACTTTAATACACTAAAAGTGATATACTATTTAAATGCTAACCTTTTGACAACTTTAATACTGTAACGATTCTCTAGCTCTTCCTCCTCGGACGAGGAGAGGAGAGAGGGATCAGAAGACCAATGTGCAGCGAGGTATGATGACATATTATTTATTTAAACAAGACACAAAACGAACTATACTTGATAAACTACAAAACAAATAAACGATGTAGACAGACCTGGACACGAACTTACATATAACGTGAAGAACGCATGAAACAGGAAACAGACTACATAAACCGAACAAACGAACAAACAAACCGAAAACAGTCCCGTGTGGCAACATAAACACAGACACAGGAGACAACCACCCACAAACAAACAGTGTGAAAACACCTACCTTAATATGGCTCTCAATCAGAGGAAATGAAAACCACCTGCCTCCAATTGAGAGCCATATCAGGTCACCCTATTAACCAACATAGAAACACATAACATAGACTACCCACCCAAACTCACGCCCTGACCGTCAAACACATACAAAATAACAGAAAACCGGTCAGGAACGTGACAAATACACTAAAAGTGATAAACTTATTTAAATGGTGGGACTAGATACATAAGAGCTTTAATTTCTAAACGGTAAAACAGATATGTATCGAAATACCCTCAAATAAAAGCTGACATTATGTACCGTCTCCTAAGTATAGAGACACATTTTTTTAAATTGCTTCTCTGTCCAAATATATATGGAGGGGAGTGTATGTCTATCTGAATAATAACAGTTTTATAATTTGTCTCTCACAGACATTAATGAGTGTGAGCTGCACAACAGCGGTTGCGACCACTTCTGCAGGAACACCATCGGCAGCTTTGAGTGTAACTGCTGGAAGGGCTTCAAGCTGCTTACTGACGAGCGCTCCTGCCAGGGTAGGCCTCTTCTCTTCACTCTCCTGCCAGGGTAGGCCTCTTCTCTTCACTCTCCTGCCAGGGTAGGCCTCTTCTCTTCACTCTCCTGCCAGGGTAGGCCTCTTCTCTTCACTCTCCTGTCAGGGTAGCGCTCTTCTCTTCACTCTCCTGTCAGGGTAGGCCTCTTCTCTTCACTCTCCTGTCAGGGCAGGCCTCTTCTCTTCAGTCTCCAGCCAGGGTAGGCCTCTTCTCTTCACTCTCCTGCCAGGGTAGGACTCTTCTCTTCACTCTCCTGCCAGGGTAGGTCTCTTCTCTTCACTCTCCTGCCAGGGTAGGCCTCTTCTCTCCACTCTCCTGTTAGGGTAGGCCTCTTCTCTTCAGTCTCCAGCCAGGGTAGGCCTCTTCTCTTCACTCTCCTGTCAGGGCAGGCCTCTTCTCTTCAGTCTCCAGCCAGGGTAGGCCTCTTCTCTTCACTCTCCTGCCAGGGTAGGACTCTTCTCTTCACTCTCCTGCCAGGGTAGGACTCTTCTCTTCACTCTCCTGCCAGGGTAGGCCTCTTCTCTTCACTCTCCTGCCAGGGTAGGCCTCTTCTCTCCACTCTCCTGTTAGGGTAGGCCTCTTCTCTTCAGTCTCCAGCCAGGGTAGGCCTCTTCTCTTCACTCTCCTGCCAGGGTAGGCCTCTTCTCTTCACTCTCCTGCCAGGGTAGGCCTCTTCTCTCCACTCTCCTGTTAGGGTAGGCCTCTTCTCTTCACTCTCCTGCCTGACTGCCCTACACCTGGGGAAGGGGCTGGGACAGCACAGTATACTGAGCTGTTGTTCTGTGTAAGTGCTGGAAGATAAGACAATGAGAGTGGGAGGCTGAACGGTTTGCCAGTATTGACTTGAAGGATTCCTCTAAAGATCCTTAACATGTGCTAGTTTAAAGCTTAACGTTTAGATTTCATCCCTCTGATACAACCCGTCATTAAGATGCTGCTGTCTCTACCATTAACTATCAAAAGACAATGCCACAATTCATCGCCTAGTGATACCATGCTGTACCATTTAAAACCCCAATTTCTACTACCTTAAATTGAAAAAGAATATCCCTCTGCTTTTAATGACAGATATAGACGAGTGTTATTTCGAAAGGACATGTGGTCACACGTGTGTGAACTCCCCTGGTGGTTTTGAGTGTGTTTGCAACAAAGGGTACAGCCTGTATGGACTGGCCCACTGTGGAGGTAAGACTATAATATTCATGTTTATGGGGTATTATACTTATGGTATGGGGAAAGGGCTTTGACACCATTCTGAATAGTTCATGTTTGTGTTTTCTATAAAACTAATGTGTATAGGGTATTATGCTTATGGTGAAAGAGCTTTGGTACCATCTACACCATTTCACACCATTCTGAATAGTTCATTGTGGTGTTTTAGTAGTTTTTGCAGAAAAAATAATGGATGCTTTGTGAATGAAGTGAGGTGAGAGATTCTGCGAATAACATATGGATGTTTTCCCTGCTTTCTTCTCAGACATAAATGAGTGCAGTGTGAACAACGGAGGTTGTGAGCAGGGTTGTGAGAACACCATGGGTGGGTTTGAGTGCCACTGCCACCCTGGTTATAAGCTACACTGGAACAAAAAGGATTGTATTGGTAAGACAGTGCCCCTTCAGGCCTGGGGGGCTCTAGAAGGTTTGGGGTGGGTACTCCCTGAGTTGTCCTTTAGGGAGTGTTTGACATAAAATCAGTGGTTGTGTACCACATGTATGTTTTGAAACTTTTGGGTACTAAAAACAGGAGATACTTTGAGTTATTTTCTTCTCTTTGTCTTTACTGCTCTGTCTTTCTCTCTGGTCTTTGGTTTTAAACCGAGGACAAAAACAGAATTAAGGCAATTGCTGCTGTTCCCATTGTCTTCTTGGATATGTTTCACTCTGTTCTCACAACTTCTACCCTCCTGTCTGTCTGTCTGTCTGTCTGTCTGTCTGTCTGTCTGTCTGTCTACCACGGTCCAAGTTTGCTCTTCACCTTTGAGTTTGTTATGGTTTCCATCTAGAGGCAGAGGGTTTCCCAGCAACAAAGCCCCCCTCTAAACCAACCTTGAACTGCAGCAGGCAGGAGGGAGGTGACCGCTGCTACCTGACTTGCCAGTCCCAGGTCCACATCACCAGTGGTGAGTTATCAGTTACTACTACTACTACTATTGGATTGCATCCAAAATGGCACCCTATTCCCTTTATATTACACAACTTTTGTCCAGGGCCCATATGACTCTGGTCAAGGGTAGTGCCCTATACAGGAAATAGGGTACCATTTGGGACATAAATGGAGTTACTACTACTATCAGTCTGCAGAGCAGCGCTGCCTCATGTTCCGGAACGCCGTCTTTTTGCTTTTGGTGGCCAGGCCTTTTGTGGCTCTGCCTTTTGTCTTTGGTGGCCTGTCTCATGCCCTTGTGTGCGTTTACAGGGATGGACGATTCTTATACAGTGACCTGTGGAATGCCTCTGCCCTGCTTGGCTGGAGCACAAAGGAATGGAAGTAGCTCGTATTGCTTGGGCAAGTACACACCATCACAGATCTGCATTAGCCTCTGTCACTCTAGCCTGACCTAAACAACCAGAAACACAACATATAAAGGCAGAACAACTTCATACCAAATCAAGTCTTCAGTATTCACATTTTGATTTACAGGCATATGGAAGTCAAGGGATTTTTCATTTTTATCAAAGGTTAACAATGTGCTATTATTTCCTTTGTACCGTAGGACCAGAAATGTCAAGTGTCCTGCGAATTAAGACCACAGCCACTTTTAAGTCTGGCACAGGAAAGTGCAACTTGAAACGTAGTCAAGAGAGACTGAAGGAGAGCCTGAACGCAGCTCACTCAGGTACAGAGATTTCTAACACACGTCCAACAGCTCCTCGTTCATTAAAACAATGCAGATTAACCTGGCACTGCCTACATTTCATGCAACAAACTTGATAACAGGAACCAGACCTCGAGGCTGCTTAGATTAAAGTAAACGGAGAGTGAGCTAAATATGAAAGAAATACGTTGGGGGTGCGGTAGTGCGGTTTGAATTTTTTTTAATGTCTCAGCACTGCACATTGTCTGGCATTGACAGGGGAAAATGTAATTAGCCATAGCATGCCTTTCAGTTGGGCCCTACCCGGCCATCAATCAAACGGAGTTCCGATTGTTGGATACATTTCTTTCACCAATGGGTTCCGGCATGGTGTTCAAATAAAAAGGGAGCTTTTCCCAGTCTCCTCTCGTCATCCCCCTGTCCAAAGGCAACAAAAAGAGCAGGAGGAAAAGAGTGCATGTTTAACCGGATTCACAGAGAAGTCACTGCTTTTTAAAGAATGATTAGAAACATCAGTACTTGAACATCAGTACTTGGCTCCCGAGTGGCACAGCGGTCTAAGGCTCTGGATCTCAGTGCTAGAGGCGTCACTACAGACCCTTGTTCGATCCCTGGCTGTATCACAACCAGCTGTGATCGGGAGTCCGATAGGGTGGTGCACAATTGGCCCAGCGTTGTCCGGGTTAGGGGAGGATTCGGCCGGGGTAGGCCGTCATTGTAAAATAAGAATTTGTTCTTAACTGACTTCCCTAGTTAAATAAAGGTTAAAAAAAATACACAAAGGATATAATCTCCTTAGATTGAAGTGTTATGACATTGCAGTTAAGTTTTATCCTGCTACAATTGTAGACCATATAGTTATTCAGTAACATGTGTAATTATCTCTGTGCATGCATGTGTATGTGTGTTTGTCTCCGTGCATGCATGTGTGTTTGTCTCCGTGCATGCATGTGTTTGTGCGTGTCCATGTCCTGTGTGGCTGGTCGTGTCCACAGGCAGCAGGTCCCCCTTCACGGAGAACGTCCAGTTCAGTTATGTGCGCTTGCGCTGCAGCTCGTCTGGCCACCGAATGCGGAGCCGTCACGGCAGGAAGGCGGGTTACGAGGAGGAGGGCTCTTCCATCACAGCTGAGTTTGAGTTGGATGTGAACCTAGAGGAGGTAACAGGTTGGTCTCTCTGCCCTACCCTGCTGTGACCCCAGTCCTCTGGCTGACACTCTGCTTCCTGTTTCTCTCTCTGCTCTTGATTTTTCATCACTTAACAAGCCAAACATGTTAAAGTATCTCCTGTTTTGATGTGGCGTTTTGAGGTGGTGGGAACTTTGGGGAAGATGTAGGTTTGGAGGTTTCCCTTGTATTCTGAGGGAGCTGTGTGTTGGAATGGATATGTACACAAGTGTGTGTGTCTGTCTATTTTAGTACCGGTATGTGTGTGTGGTTTTGTTTGAGTGTGTATTGTGGTCTCATTGCGTTGCGAGGACAGTTTTGGTATCTGGTGTTTCTCTCAGCAGAGAGCTGTGACCTGGGCTGTGTGCGCCGGCACTCAGAGAAGAGGCTGAGGAAGACTATCCGTACTCTGAGGAAGTCCATCCACCGGGAGCAGTTTCACCTCCACTTCGCTGGCTCTAACTACGAGCTGGCCAAGAGGCTGGCCCGGCCGGTGGACCTGCCGGAACACTGTGGGAAAGGACAAGTGCTGGTGGACAGGAAGTGTGGTGAGTGAGCATCTTGAGTGTTCTGAGTATGTTAAGATATAGGTATATATTTATGTATAAAATTAGTAGCATCTTGAGTATCTACCTGTATCTGTTTCTGCCTGTATCTGAGCCACCCCTGGAGTCTAGTCCTGGCTCCCACACAGAGCAGCTCATAGTCATAGCCATGCCAGCAAGATATATTTAGACAGGTTTGTTTAATGATTGGATTTGGAGCAGGCGTCGGCCAGATGACTGCCATATTTGGGTGCAGACATGCTGTAATGAGCTGGTATGGGGAGAAAAGAGAGCCTGTTGTTGGCTGGCTTGCAGAGCGAGGAGATCTTCCAGCATCTCCGTGGGATAAAGTGCAACAGAAGGTGTGATGGCAGCCGCTAGCTTTTGCTGTTGTTGCCGCTGGTCCTATTTCGTTTTACAGCCATAATGGAGGAAAAGTCCATTAGCTTTAATGGCACCTTGTCAACATCAGCAGTGGAAAGGAGGCTGGCATGTGTTTTCTCTGGCGGAGGGGAGCAGAGAGCTGCGTGGCCCCAGTTCAGGGCCTCACAGTAAGAATAGTAAGCCCACTGCCTGCTGCTGCACTCTGCCTGTCTGTCTCAGTGTGGTCAGTAGAAGACGGTCAGTTTTCTGTCCATGATTGGTCTTCTACCTCTAGAGCCCCTGTCTGAATCTGATCCAAGCCACCATATTTAAGGGGTCTGAAGACTATTGTAGACCGACCTCTCAAAGCTGTTCTAGCCTGCCTCTGTCTTGATCCAGAGCTCTCCTCTCTTACCCCCCATCCTTATTGAGGTT
Organism: Salvelinus fontinalis; assembly: GCF_029448725.1. Classification (NCBI taxonomy): domain Eukaryota; kingdom Metazoa; phylum Chordata; class Actinopteri; order Salmoniformes; family Salmonidae; genus Salvelinus; species Salvelinus fontinalis. The sequence goes on from NC_074699.1 coordinate 29,523,927, forward strand.
GAGTGGGTGAGGATGGAGGGAGTTGAGTGGGTGAGGATGGAGGGGGTTGAGTGGGTGAGGATGGAGGGAGTTGAGTGGGTGAGGATGGAGGGGGTTGAGTGGGTGAGGATGGAGGGAGTTGAGTGGGTGAGGATGGAGGGGGTTGAGTGGGTGAGGATGGAGGGAGTTGAGTGGGTGAAGATGGAGGGGGTTGAGTGGGTGAGGATGGAGGGAGTTGAGTGGGTGAGGTTGGAGGGGGTTGAGTGGGTGAGGATGGAGGAAGTTGAGTGGGTGAGGATGGAGGGGGTTGAGTGGGTGAGGATGGAGGGAGTTGAGTGGGTGAGGATGGAGGGGGTTGAGTGGGTGAGGATGGAGGGGGTTGAGTGGGTGAGGATGGAGGGAGTTGAGTGGGTGAGGATGGAGGGGGTTGAGTGGGTGAGGATGGAGGGAGTTGAGTGGGTGAGGATGGAGGGAGCTGAGTGGGTGAGGATGGAGGGGGTTGAGTGGGTGAGGATGAAGGGAGTTGAGTGGGTGAGGATGGAGGGGGTTGAGTGGGTGAGGATGGAGGGGGTTGAGTGGGTGAGGATGGAGGGAGTTGAGTGGGTGAGGATGGAGGGGGTTGAGTGGGTGAGGTTGGAGGGGGTTGAGTGGGTGAGGATGGAGGGAGTTGAGTGGGTGAGGATGGAGGGGGTTGAGTGGGTGAGGATGGAGGGGGTTGAGTGGGTGAGGATGGAGGGAGTTGAGTGGGTGAGGATGGAGGGGGTTGAGTGGGTGAGGATGGAGGGAGTTGAGTGGGTGAGGATGGAGGGAGTTGAGTGGGTGAGGATGGAGGGAGTTGAGTGGGTGAGGATGGAGGGAGTTGAGTGGGTGAGGATGGAGGGAGTTGAGTGGGTGAGGATGGAGGGAGTTGAGTGGGTGAGGATGGAGGGAGTTGAGTGGGTGAGGATGGAGGGAGTTGAGTGGGTGAGGATGGAGGGGGTTGAGTGGGTGAGGATGGAGGGGGTTGAGTGGGTGAGGATGGAGGGGGTTGAGTGGGTGAGGATGGAGGGGGTTGAGTGGGTGAGGATGGAGGGGGTTGAGTGGGTGAGGATGGAGGGGGTTGAGTGGGTGAGGATGGAGGGGGTTGAGTGGGTGAGGATGGAGGGGGTTGAGTGGGTGAGGATGGAGGGAGTTGAGTGGGTGAGGATGGAGGGGGTTGAGTGGGTGAGGATGGAGGGGGTTGAGTGGGTGAGGATGGAGGGGGTTGAGTGGGTGAGGATGGAGGGGGTTGAGTGGGTGAGGATGGAGGGGGTTGAGTGGGTGAGGATGGAGGGGGTTGAGTGGGTGAGGATGGAGGGGGTTGAGTGGGTGAGGATGGAAAAATGGAAAAATCATGAAACTTAATCATCTTTGGCAGAAATGTCTAATTGTTTTACAAACCAAGCATCTCTTAATCCAGGCTATCCCCAGCAAAGAGGACTCTCGCTGGTGTCTGTTTTTTTCTGCCTCCAAATAACAGGAGACTAACCTGGATTTGAATCCTGAATCCTGGCCTGGATTCAAATTACCCTTAATGTTGTTTTTGCTTTGTAGCTTTGTTGCTTGTTGTTTTTGTGTTTCAAATTAGCTACTTAAATCTTAAGACTTGTTTTTTTTAACTCAGGAGAGTAAAGTTACCAGAGTGTAGGATTCCCACACTGCAGTTAGTTTCAGGTGATCATTAAGCAGACCAGTGGACAGGCAGGGGTGTAGACGTGTCATTTGGAAGGGGGGCTGAAAGGGAGCCGTAACCCCCAGCTCTATAAAGCTATATTTTTCCCTCCACGCCTGGCTTAGCTCACTAAGTGCAGTTTAACCCTTTCAGTTTGCCCACTCCATTGTAAATCCAGTTGGGGCTCGTTCTCACTGCTTCGGTGGGGAGAGAAATCCTCCACAACAACACGGCCTCAGCCTCACTAGTACTGAGAGAAAAGCAATGCCTTCTTATTCCTGACTTTTAAAATATCTAGCGCTCTTTCTCTCAAACATTGTGAACGTTATGAATCGCATTATATAGTACACGGCAGTATTCCAATAAACCAACCGGTGAAATATTCCATATGTGTGATCAGATTTTTCTTTTCATTCTAAATCATTCATGATTGATCAACAACAACATTTCCATTTCCGTATGCCTCAACCCGGTATAAGAATCAGCTGTATGTTGGACTTTAGTTTCTGCCAGTGTGTAGTGTACAAGTATTCTCCCGATCTCTGTTACGTAAAATAGTGCATGTTCGTTTTAACATTGGAGAGGATTAGGAAGTGCTGTTGATTCAAGCTGGGAGTTTGAGTGCTATATCCCCCCTCAGTCAGGGCCACTCTGCATGACCCCAGCCACTAAACTGCTGCGGAGAATTGACTTCAGCCACTCCATGGGAATTCATTAGTATCAGCTGTTTGGGCCTCTGCTTGATAGGCGCAAGAAGGGATTGGGGCAGGCAGAATGGGTGGATTCAGAACTCTGACCCCTTTTATTGGGTTCAGCTCCTTACTATTGTGATACCATAGTGTTTGCCTATGTCATCAAATACTTGAATAGAGGTGAAAGGTCTTTTAAACCTCTTTGGGGCCATCATTTCGAGGACTCTATAGAATTGCCTCTGCATTTGAAAGGCTTCAAGGTTTTTTTTCTCTCTCGCTCTTCTCTTCTCTCGCTAAAAGCTGGTGGAGACAATGCGACGGTGGCTCCTCATGGTCATTCAGGATAAACAAAAGGCAGAAAAAATTAACTGCTCTTGTGAGAATGACATTTTCTTTCTCTTAAGGAAAATCAACTTATAATGGATGTGTGTTAAAGGCTTTGTGTGTTCCTCATTAATTATGGCTGGTTCTCTCCTGAAAAGCTCTTCTTACTTAGATTGTCCTGAGGGATATTTTTTTATGAAAATGCAAAATGATTTCACTTCACTGCTCTCTGTTCGGTGAGCTGATTAGATGTAATTTCCCCATTTAAGAAGTTCTTGACATCACCAGACACACACAATAATTCAAACATAAGAGACGTTGTTCTACAAAGTAAAACATTAAAAGGGGGAAATGAAAGCTGATGGTGTGCATCCCTGTAATCAGGCTTTGCACGCTCGTGAGAACAGACAAACACTCATTTTGACTGGCTCTGTGTGTGCTTTGGTAGAGGTGAGGGTGCTTAGGATGGTATGTAGAGTTCTTTCCCCAATGCACACCAGTGTTATGTGAAGTGTAAGAACTTGTTTGATGTGGGACACAAAGGCATCTGGAGAGCAGCTCAGTGCTCTTGCGTCTTTATTTTTGCATAGCTGCATCAGGTTGATTTGCAATGTCTTTTTAACAGCTTAACACTGGGCCTCTTGTGGTGGGCTTGAATGCCAGTGTGTGTGTGTGTGTGTGTGTGTCCCTATTATCTAGCCAATCTGCCTCATTCTTCTACCTTTTGCTAGTGAGCTGCACTGTTGGAACGTACTATGACAGGGATCAGGGAAGATGTGTTCTGTGTCCAGCTGGAATGTACCAAGATGAAGAGGGGAAGAATTCTTGTGAGGCCTGCCCAGGGCCAGAGGTGAGAGGAAGCCCCAGGTCGGTTGGGGCGTGGAATATCTCTGAGTGTGGAGGTAAGGCTCAAGAGTTGAGGATATGAGTAATCATATGTATCCTAACTGTGCACCAGACAGGAGACATGAGTCACCTTAGATACTTACTTAACCATCATAATCATAAAGATAACTGCAGCAAAATACACTGAGCTCCTTCAAAGACCTTGGCATAGTTTCCCCTCATGGTTTGATATTTAAAAAAAGTGATCTTTAAACTAGTCTCCCAGTCAGAATCACATCCTGTTATGAGTATACAGTGGGGAGAAGAAGTATTTGATACACTGCCGATTTTGCAGGTTTTCCTACTTACAAAGCATGTAGAGGTCTGTAAATGTTTATCATAGGTACACTTCAACTGTGAGAGACGGAATCTAAAACAAAAATCCAGAAAATCACATTGTATGATTTTTAAGTAATTAATTTGTATTTTATTGCATGACATAAGTATTTGATACATCAGAAAAGCAGAACTTAATATTTGGTACAGAAACCTTTGTTTGCAATTACAGAGATCATACGTTTCCTGTAGTTCTTGACCAGGTTTGCACACACTGCAGCAGGGATTTTGGCCCACTCCTCCATACAGACCTTCTCCAGATCCTTCAGGTTTCGGGGCTGTCGCTGGGCAATACGGACTTTCAGCTCCCTCCAAAAATTTTCTATTGGGTTCAGGTCTGGAGACTGGCTAGGCCACTCCAGGACCTTGAGATGTTTCTTACGGAGCCACTCCTTAGTTGCCCTGGCTGTGTGTTTCTGGTCGTTGTCATGCTGGAAGACCCAGCCACGACCCATCTTCAATGCTCTTACTAAGGGAAGGAGGTTGTTGGCCAAGATCTCGCGATACATGGCCCCATCCATCCTCCCCTCAATACGGTGCAGTCGTCCTGTCCCCTTTGCAGAAAGGCATCCCCAAAGAATTATGTTTCCACCTCCATGCTTCACGGTTGGGATGCTGTTCTTGGGGTTGTACTCATCCTTCTTCTTCCTCCAAACACGGCGAGTGGAGTTCAGACCAAAAAGCACAATTTCTCTCTCATCAGACCACATGACCTTCTCCCATTCCTCCTCTGGATCATCCAGATGGTCATTGGCAAACTTCAGACGGGCCTGGACATGCGCTGGCTTGAGCAGGTGGACCTTGCGTTCGCTGCAGGGTTTTAATCCATGACGGCGTAGTGTGGTACTAATGGGTTTCTTTGAGACTGTGGTCCCAGCACTCTTCAGGTCATTGACCAGGTCCTGCTGTGTAGTTCTGGGCTGAACCCCCACCTTCCTCATGATCATTGATGCCCCACGAGGTGAGATCTTGCATGGAGCCCCAGACTGAGGGTGATTGACCGTCATCTTGAACTTCCATTTTCTAATAATTGCGCCAACAGTTGTTGCCTTCTCACCAAGCTGCTTGCCTATTGTCCTGTAGCCCATCCCAGCCTTGTGCAGGTCTACAATTTTATCCCTGATGTCCTTACATAGCTCTCTGGTCTTTGCCATTGTGGAGAGGTTGGAGTCTGTTTGATTGAGTGTGTGGACAGGTGTCTTTTATACAGGTAACGAGTTCAAACAGGTGCAGTTAATACAGGTAATGAGTGGAGAACAGGAGGGCTTCTTAAAGAAAAACGAACAGGTCTGTGAGAGCCGGAATTCTTACTGGTTGGTAGGTTATCAAATACTTATGTCATGCAATAAAATACAAATTAATTACTTAAAAATCATACAAAGTGATTTTCTGGATTTTTGTTTTAGATTCTGTCTCTCACAGTTGAAGTGTACCTATGATAAAAATTACAGACCTCTACATGCTTTGTAAGTAAGAAAATCGGCAAAATCGGCAGTGTATCAAATACTTGTTCTCCCCACTGTATATGAAATACACAGGAAGGGGTGATACTCTGATCAAAATCTTCCCAAAGGCAGATGTGCTGCTTTGTATAAAGTTGTGTAAGCCTCCGAACATTCAAGCCCTGTTTGAATTAAACAGCCACACCCGGCCCCTGCCCACTCCTGAATAAAGAGAAGAAGGGGCCACCATGTTTTCACCCCCCCCCAAACACTGTTATCACAGCCAATTTGTGCCTAAGCCACAGATCCCATCTCCTGCTTTCCTCACCAATAGACTAAACAAAAAAGAGCTAGGGGGAGAGACAGTTTGTTAAAGTCAGTCAGGAGATATGAGAGAGGTTGTTCCATGGTAGATAATGTTCTTGCGTTACATCACTCCACTGACATCTGCTCTCCTGGCCTTAGTCTTATTGTGGTAGAGTGCTCGTCTTTAAGTCGCTCTGGATAAGAGTGTTTGTCTGCTAAATGACCACATGTACGATGGGAATATTGCTTTGAGCAGACTGATGAAACAAGTGTCCCTCTGACCAGTCCTCTGTTGTTTTCCCAGGTCAATGTCCCCCTGGTCAGTTCTCCCATGATGGCTTCATCCCTTGCCTGCCCTGTCCCCTGGGTACCTACCAGCCAGAGGTGGGGCGCACTTCCTGTTTCCACTGTGGAGGACACCTGGTCACCAAACACAATGGTGCCGTGTCCTTCCAGGAGTGTGAGACCAAAGGTGAGGGGTCAGCTTATCCATCCCATTTAGTTATGCCTGTAAAGTCTGGGGTTTCGCGTCAAATGGCACCCTATTCCCTACATAATTCATTACTTTTGACCAGAGCCCTATGGATCCTGGTCAAAAGTAGTGCACTATATAGGGAATAGGGTGTCATTTGGAAGACTCTCTGGATCTTTAATTAAGGGAACTCCCCTGCAGTTTCTGTTTTATGGAAATATACTACATTGGTTTATGTTATTGTATGTTGGTGTTTGAGAGGTGCTAAACCGTGGTACACTCCATTCTGCTCCTGTAGTCCAGTGTTCACCGGGACATTACTACAACACCAGCACACACCGCTGTATCCGTTGTCCCATGGGGACGTATCAGATGGAGTTTGGTCAGAATTACTGCATCTCCTGCCCAGGAAATACCACCACCGACTTTGACGGCTCCACCAACATCATGCAGTGCAAAAGTATGTATGTTCACACAAGAGTTGTCTGTGTGTGTGTGCATGTGTATGTATTTGTGTGTTAATGGCTTCACATTTTAAATGTATTTAATGGCTACACATAGAGTAAACTAAAACTACATGCAGGTTTCTCTACTGTGCTCAAATAAATATTGCTCCTGTCCTGCTTTGGGATGCTACTGTAGATAATTAGCGTCGCAGCACCAAGGCAGCGTAAACTATTTGACACTATCCTGTCACCTCACAGACAGACACTGTGGGGGAGAGATGGGAGATTTCACTGGCTACATTGAGTCTCCCAACTACCCAGGGAACTACCCAGCCAACATTGAGTGCACCTGGACCATCAACCCACCGCCCAAGCGCAGAATCCTCATCGTGGTCCCAGAGATCTTCCTCCCCATCGAGGATGAGTGTGGAGACTACCTGGTCATGAGAAAGAGCTGTGAGTGTTTGTTTTTCTGTGTGTGCGTGCATGCATGTGTCTGTCTTTTCTGTGTGTCGTGTTGGAGGTTAGGGCTTGTTAGGTGACTGGGTGTTATCAAGGTGCTAATGTGATTTCACTGCAGGTGACCAGATGTTGGTGATGAATGTCTTAAAGAATTATAAGATGGTGGCAGTGTTGGTAGGAGGTTCTGCATAATAGGATAGCACATCTCAGAGATCATGGGGGTTACTATGGGCTTCTAATAGACCATTAGATCTTGCCACTTTCAGAGTAATGAATAGTGCTAGTGTTTGATTTGTCATAATGTGACCATATCCTTAATTCACAGCTCTCTCCAACTCTGTGACGACCTATGAGACCTGCCAGACCTATGAACGGCCTATTGCCTTCACCTCCCGCTCCAAGAGGCTGTGGATACAGTTTAAATCGAATGAAGGGAACAGTGGGAAGGGCTTCCAAGTCCCTTATGTGACCTATGATGGTAAGAGACATCCTTATTGGTGGAAATATTGACATTTAATTTACACATGCTTAAATACAATGTATCAAGTGTCTGTGAAATGTATTTTAAGTCTGGATATATATCACCTACCTCCAATTGCACAAATAATATAGAAATATACTCTTGGGTATGTTCATATATGATATATGTTTCAGAGGACTACCAGGAACTCATCGAAGATATAGTCAGAGATGGAAGATTATATGCCTCTGAAAATCACCAAGAAATTCTCAAGGTAAATATTTCTTGTGTTTCCTGTGGAAAAAGCTTTTGTCTGCTATATACTACCCTCTTGTGGACACAATAAGAAATTCAGGATGCAAACTTCACTTGAGCACCAACGTAAAAATGTTAGATGATTGCTGGCTCTGTCTCAGATTGAATTCTAGTCTGTACTAATTTTTTGTTTACATTCTTTTCTCAGGACAAGAAGCTTATGAAGGCACTGTTTGATGTATTGGCCCACCCACAGAACTTCTTCAACTACACAGCACAGGAGTCAAGAGAAATGTTCCCCAAATCCTTCATCCGATTTCTACGTTCTAAAGTCTTGAGATTCCTTCGCCCTTAAGAAGGCACTATCATCAAGTTGCTTCATGGATATCTCAGAAAACGCTTTTACCAGTTACTCCCTAGAAAAGAGTCCTTTACTTATCCTGTCTGTACAGAGACTGACTGAGGCTAGAGTTGACAAAGAGAGATGGACTCGGACACTTTCCTCAAATGGACTTCAATTGGAACTTCTGGGAATAGGTGGGTAGTGGACTGTCATGGTGGAGACAAGTGGCAGCTCCCGCTATCACATCTGGTCTACATTCTAGAGCTAAGTTTTTGTGCTTCGATACCACATCTATCTCTGATACTTCCATACACTCCTGTGTGTGAGCATTGCAACGTTTAGACAGACTTTGTCTTTTCCTTTTGATTTTAAACTTTCATTCTCAGGAATAAAGCTTGAAGTGGTAAGCGGATGAGAAAAGACTCTTGATTATGTATAAAAAGTTAACTGAGGTTTATGCTAAATGTCAACCACATAGATAGTGTATACTTATAACATACATTATTAAAATCATGTTTCACATTTAGATCAGAATTGTTGACAGAAATATGCCTGAATATGAGAAAAGAATATAGCACAAATGTGACTTTATGGTGGGAACTTTAAAGCACTACAAAGAATGTAGTGATACCACAAAATAAATGATCCTTATGAATGTATTGTATATTGTGTAAAAAGTATTAGATGAAAATGTTAACGTATTGTAGTTAACTGCATTCCTGACACGTGTGCAGTATCAACACATCCCCTCACAACCTGTATTTTTGCTGCCTCAAATTAATGTTAGCGTTTTCCACTGTCCTGAAAACATGGTTTTACTTAATAAATGACCAGACAGTGAATATTCCATGCCACTGGGCTTTGAGTGAACAACAAATGCCCATGGACCAAGACTAGCTCTTCACTATGATCATTCAAACAGATACCAAAGACTACTTTTCACTACTCATAGAAGTGAGATTATTGAGTGGTGTGACTAGAAATGTAGAGCAATATGAGGGGGATCAAGTGAGATTATACATTCCAGATATGGAATGAGAGGTTTGTAAAATAGAATTGCTCTATTCACTTATGACTTAGCAAATAAATGTATGTCTATATTTTTATGTTTGTACATATAACATGTTGTAAATAAAGCAAATAAACATAATATTGTGCTTTTGCTTTACTTCTTTTGCTTTCTGATATGCTATTTTTAATATAAGCAACAACATTGTCCAAATAAAAATAATACATTAATTATGTCGTTTTTTATATAGGCTCTATAACATGAGTTATTGTGTTCAGTTAGTTCTAATTGTTTTTGCTCTTGAATTAAACAAAAATATTGCCTGCCACGCTGTCACCTAGGGAGATCCTGTTGGCCTCTGCATATTTTCGTTCGGGAACACAAGTGCGCGTGTGCAATAACTCAATTCGCCTTTGCACTCTTACACGATACGGTTTCTTACAACTTTGGCAATGGGTAAAGTCTGCATAACATATTTGTAGTTTGGGAACATAAAACTGTATTGAGATTACACGTATAATCGATGAGAAAATGTGCAGATTGTCGGCCAAAATCCATCTCATCACATGTATACATCCGGTGAAATATCTGTCTCATTGTTCTATCTGTGCCTTAACCTTTTAAATTTCAACTTTATGAAGAGAAATACTAATGGCGTCTTTTTGTAGGCACTAACTCCGCCATGGTTCGTCGTATGTTTTTATGATAAACGCTAAAAAATAAGGCCTGGCTGTAAACACAGGTTTAGGAGATTTTATAAACTATGAAAAAATCTAAGGGGGTATGCACGCCCCACGGATGCCGGATAGCAAGGACCCTCACAGAAAGGCCATCATTGCTATATGTTTTGTTCCGACAGCTGTTTACCCGGGGAATGCTATTTACGCGCACAGGAAGAGATGTCAGGCTTTGTCAGCTGATCAGTCGAAATAAATGTTTGATGCTAGCAGAATGATTGTTGTCAGTTAAAAAAAAAACGTGTATCTGATTTCAGGATATCGCTTCTCTAGTTTCTTAGTAGCTTGTACTCTGGGACTTCAACATATAAATATGATGTCGAGCGTTGCCTTCAAGCTGCTCCCTCTTCTTGTTGGTTTGCTATTGATGTCAACACAGACGACGGATGCTAAAGTAGGCTCTGTTGTTCACATGACTGTTCTTTGCTTTAAATAAATAAAAACTATTTATATTGACATTGTTTAATGCTAGTTGTTGAGTCAGCTAGCTAGTTGCTGTAGTTAGCTAGCTAGCCAAATATGGATCAGGCTAGTAAGCCATTGATTGTCGTCACAAGGAAGGACAAAGTTAGTTAACTAGCAAGCTGGTAACCTGCTCAGTAAAGTTACAGTAAATGTGATTATTCTACTGGCTGTGTAAGATTATTTTAGAAGACAGGTAGCTAGTTATATCACCATTTTATGGCATAACATGTTCTCTGATATCACAGCCTGACCCTTTCCCCATAGAATTCAGAGGATATCCGGTGTAAATGTACCTGCCCACCGTACAGAGACATCGATGGACAGATCTACAAACAAAATGTATCTCTAAAGGATTGGTATGTTGTGTTGTCATGATGTCATTTACAGATGATTACATACTGGTCGTGTTCCACTGCTTAGACGTTGCCAGATCTTACAACACCTGGATAGGTGTTTTACCTATCAGCTAACCATACCATATGTTATAACAATCTGTCAATCGATGACAGTCCATGATGTGGCATGCAACCATTTGGTTGATGCAGGCAGTGGAACATGACCACTGTCTGAGGTGTGGTGAATGTATGGGTTGTCTGATGGATTAGGCTAACTGTAATTTTACACTGTCATATGAATGATCTCAAATCATATTTGGAGAACTGTTACAGACTTCAAACTCACTGTGCTTTCGAAGCGATATTCCGATTTAATTGTATATTTGTTTTCAGTAACTGCCTTCATGTTGTGGAGCCAATGCCAGTTGATGGGAAGGATGTGGAGGCGTACTGTCTGCGTTGTGAATGCAAATATGAGGAGAGGAGTTCTGGAACTATCAAGGTAAGTCTGGGAAATCTACCGACCAGCTAGACGCACATGTGCCGTTGCTATCCTGCCATGTGGTAAAGCAGAGAGGAGATGATTCCTCATACTTTCATGTGAACATTTTTGCTTAAATTCCCAACGGCAGAAGGACAACAGGCAAAGTAGTTTCAAATATAATTTTATTCAATGTTCCTTAAACACAGGGGACTTTACGATTTTGGCGATGGGCACACCATTGCGTGATATCCCAAGTGGGATAGCATCGGCGCATATGCTCTGCTACTAACCAGTCAATTCTGTCTTATTATGGAGCTGAAATGGAGTCAATTTGTTTTTATTTCACCTTTATTTAACCTGGTAGGCTAGTTGAGAACAAGTTCTCAACTAGTTGGTTGGGGTAGCCAGGAGGAAAGCATGGCCAGCCGTAGAGAAATGCTTATTGAAATTTTCGATTATCATGGATTTATCGGTGTTGACCGTATCGCCTAGCCTCAGTGCAGTGGGCAGCTGGGAGGAGGTGCTCTTGTTCTCCATGGACTTTACAGTGTCCCAAAACCTTTTGGAGTTAGAGCTACAGGATGCAAATTTCTGTTTGAAAAAGCTAGTCTTTGCTTTCCTGACTGACTGTGTGTATTGGTTCCTGACTTCCCTGAACAGTTGCATATCGCGGGGACTATTCAATGCTATTGCAGTCCGCCACAGGATGTTTTTTTGCTGGTCGAGGGTAGTCAGGTCTGGAGTGAACCAAGGGCTATATCTGTTCTTAGTTCTAAATTTTTTGAAAGGGGCATGCTTATTTAAGATGGTGAGGAAATTACTTTTAAAGAACGACCAGGCATCCTCGACTGACGGGATGAGGTCAATATCCTTCCAGGATACCTGGGCCAGGTCGATTAGAAAGGCCTGCTCGCAGAAGTGTTTTAGGGAGCGTTTGCAGGCAGCCAAGGCCTAATGAGTTTGACTGCTGATCAACTAATCAAATGGCCACCCGGACTATTTACATTGACCCAACCCTTTGTTTTTACACTGCTGCTACTCACTGTTTATTATCTATGCATAGCCACTTTACAAATGACCTCGACTAACCTGTATCCCGCACATTGACTCGGTACCGGTACCCCCTGTATATAGCTTTGTTATTGTTATGTACATGTTACTTTTTGATTGATTTTATTTTGTAAATATTTTATTAACTCTTTCTTGAACTGCATTGTTGGATAAGGGCTTGTAAGTAAGCATTTCATGGTAAGCTCTACCTGTTGTATTTGGCACATGTGACAAATAACATTTTGATTTGATTTGTGTCCACTGTGTTCCAGGTGACTATCATAATCTACCTTTCCATCCTGGGCCTGCTTTTCCTCTACATGGTGTACCTGACCCTGCTGGAGCCCATGCTGAAGAGGAGGCTCTTTGGACACTCACAGCTCCAGAATGATGATGATGTCGGGGTATGTGTTCATGTTGCCCATCCCAGCTGTAGTGGTGGCCTTTAAGTCAAAGCAGTTGTTGTAGCCATGACATGTTTGTTGTTTGATTGTGGCTCTCGTATTGTGTGACTTGTTGGGGCAATGTATGTGGTGATGTTTTCAGATTTGTCTCATGCTGTAAATTGATTTGATGAATATCTCATAGAGAATTGTGTTTGGAATTGTTTCTGAAAAAGGTCAACTCTAGCTTGTCACAATTTCACTGTAACATCTGTCTCTTGGGTTCAGGACCAGCAGCCTTTCGCCAACGCCCACAACGTATTGTCTCGTTCGACCTCTCGTCCCAACATGTTGAACAAAGTGGAGCACGCTCAGCAGCGCTGGCGGAGGCAGGTCCAGGAACAGAGGAAGTCTGTGTTTGACCGCCATGTGGTGCTCAGCTAAACCCATCCCCAGGAAACAAAAACCCTGGGTGAAGCAAAAAATATTACTGTGACTGTGTGGCCATTTTTATTTATTTTTTTGTCTGATTCTTTCCCGGACTTCTGAGCTTCATCCTTATTGGTGTTTTGTTCCTCAACTGGACCTGTATTTCAGGAAATGTGATCATATAGCTCTATGTATTCAGGAGGTGATCATAAAGGGTCTCTACATCAGTAGGTTGAAGTGAGGTGTTGCATTTGAGACCTTTGACTTAAGATAATGCCAGTGTCTGTATAACTTTGTATACTTTCTGATTTAATAATACTAATAGAAAGTTAGATGTTACAGTTTGTAGCCCCCCGAAAAATGGATAATGCGTGCCATTTTGCACAAACTGATGATAATCTTTGGCTTCTGATAAAGTATAAACGATGTGTGACCGTATGCACTCTTTTACAGTAATGTTGGCAGCTTCTGATAACAGTAAATGCTTGCCATGTCACCAATGAAATTAGGTGAGACATTTGAGGGTAGAGTAAATAAAACAAAAAAATATCATGCCAAAATTAATCACTCAAACTAATGAAAACGTTTACAATAAATGTAACATCTGCTACCTAAACTACAGAAGATGGGAATGAGTTGGAAACAGTAAAAATGTGTAACATCAGTCTCTTGTCAAAAAGCATGTTTTTTAAGAAGTGATGTATAAACTTATTTACAACCTTTTACCCTTAACAACAGTTGATGTACAGATGTATGCATTTCATTGTGTGCTGACTGTGGTGTCAACATTCCTGTATCATGTTCTCCTGTAAGTCTAAGTATAATGTAGCATTTGGGAGACATTTTGACTGTTAACCTATCATCTGATGGTACATTTAATGTAAACATTAGTCCTCTCCTTAGAATATATGTGTGTGTTACTGTAGTCAGAGCTGTCACTGTCTAGAGTAGATGTACACCATCTCTGCACCTTGCCTGTTTTGTTTTCAGCTTCTACTCCTCTCCATTTAGATTCATTTGACATGACTCACATTAATGAGATCCTCCTTTATTCAAACTTTAAATAACTTTAATATCTGTTAGACAGTATTGATAACACCATCTGTCTTTTACACTGATGTAAAACAATGATCATTTGGGATAGCAGGGTGGTTGTCAAGTGGGTAGAAAATGCTACTGTTGGGTGACCTAACGAAAGTGTTAAATCTGATCTGTGATAACTTCAAATTTGAAATACATTTCTGTAATATTCATAATGATTTTGTTTACTGCAGACAATGTCAAATTCATGGACCATCCTCCAGGAGTCGTACTTCAACATAAAGGGTAAAATACATAAGCCTAAATTGATGATCGCATTGATAAGCACACAAAAACATATTGCACTAATGCCAACATTGATAGGCGCTCAAAACATGCGCACAAAATGGTAGGTATACTATACCTTCGGAGTTCTATCAATATTATCATTTTAGTACAAGGCGTTGCTATGCATAGGGCGATAAACAGCAATGCAACAACGGATGAGACGTTTTAATAACCAATGGATTTAAATTATATTAATGCATTAAAAATCCATCATTCATAATATAACCCAGAGGTAACTAAATCTGAACGAAAATAATCGGTCTATTTCGCAAGTTCACCATTGAACAATAGAACACGAAGTAAAATTACAGGATAAGTTTGCAAATAAAATTGATCTCTAATGACAATATGTTGATATACAAGACAATAGTGATAATTTATCCATTTTTTAATGACTTTTGCAGAGCTGCCGTCATCGTTTCCTGTTCTCTCCCTTTTTATTTTTTTTGTATGCATTGCAGTCCGTTATCCAGAAAAAAAGTATGCTACGCTCCGCGCAGAAAATTCAGATTTAAGGATACTCTGCTAGAGAGCTACATTTGCGTTGTCAAAGAATGGATTGTTGAAAAATACTCCAATAAGTTCATAAAGGATAAGGTAAGGAGAATTTTCCTTTTAATTTGTTCAGAAAGTAAACCCATATGTTGTAGTTTTAACTTAATATAATGCATTAACTGTTTCATGAAACGGATTCTTGCATTTTCTGTTTTATGAAACTTGCGTGGACAATAATGCAGAAAATCATAAATAATTGCCACAAAAAGGTTGAGATTTTTTATGAGAGTGAATTGCTGGGTTGATAGAATAACCTTCGAACAACAATAGTTTCCCCAAAATTGTTTTATTCAATACAGTAACCTCAAAAGCAAGTGCTGTACTGTGAACAGAAACTAGGGGGCGCCTTAGGCCTTTTATAGGAACTACCCTAAATACCCAATTTGGCATCTTAACTGAAATAATAATATATGAATCTTTTGTATCATTCTTACCATTTGAATATCAGTCAATATGGGAGGATTTGGGTGAATTTAGTTTTTTTCTTTACAGTATGCTTTTATTGAAGTATTACTTAAAAATTTAGCTTCATGCGTGGGGGAATGCAGGCTTCTAGACAAAAGTAAAAGTATTAGAACTACTCTTTCAATCTGAATTATTGCATGTCCATGCAAAACAATACTCCAAGGTACTTCCCTTTAATAGGACCCATCCTGTGTTTTAAGGGCCAGGCTCTTATCTGTCCCTCTTTGGTTAATGACAGACGGAGAGGGTCTGTCTCCTCAATCCCCTCTTCAGTGTCAGACTGTAGGAATCGTTTCAAGGCTCATAGAGGCTGCATCCCTGCAGGAGAAGCTTCAGTCAGAACCTTCCCAAGGTCTGCCTGACCATGGTCAGACTAACATTATGTCTGCTGTCTGGAAATACCTTTCAATGCCACTGAAATGCAAGATAAGAGAGTGTATAGGTAGGTCCTTGCTGAGCAGTTACTCTCTGCTTGAAATTGATGATGGGCTGTTTGGTATGATTTATTCCTGTCTATAACAGTACAATGATTTCTGATTGTTAGAATATGAATTATTAGACATCTCTTGAGTAAATACTGTGGTTAGGGAGGGGCACAAGGGAGAATAACTACTTCCATGCATGTGTTTATCCTGTAATTCTTAAAGGCCCAATGGAACCGTTTTATATCAATATCAAATAATTTCTGAGTAACAATTAAGTCCCTTACTGTAATAGATTTCCATTAAAATGGGCAAAAATAAATTTTTGCAAAAAAATTATCAAGCTAGAATTTTGCTTGGACTGTCTGGGAGTGGTTTGAGTTGGGAGGGGAAAACTGAAAACTATCAGTTATTGGCAGAGAGGTTTGGAACTCTCTTTGTTATTTGTCTATTTAGCAATTTACCGCCTGGTGATGACACCAGGCAAGCCGAAACCTTCGCCCATGCAAATGCAAACAGGTTGATTAGAAGGTCCTGTGTAGATTGTGTTTTCAACCAAATAACACTGACACTGATCAAATGTTTTCACACTTTTGCAGTATTAGTTTGATCAGCTGTTATACAATATGATACAAAACACAGATTCAACAACATTTTGACTGCACTGGGCCTTTAAGAAAGCATATGGAGCAAGAATTAAGACAATGTGCAGGACATTCCTCTACTTTCAGTATGTGAGGCTGACAGCTATAATACCATTAACACATTGAACTAATCAGGATGAAGGCTAATATGACTGGAGGCTGCCAATTTCCTCCCTGATAACAAATACGTCACATGATCATGTCCTGAAGTGTTTCCCTAATCCCAACAGTGCTGCAAAACATAGGTGGGTGTTTATTAGAAATAAAAAATAAATCCCATGTGTGGTAGTGACTTTAGATCTGTGGAGATGTGTATTATTTGTACATGGGGACAGCAGTGGCAGATCTTTTAAAAGTTTCATGGCAGCCTTTGGTAACAGCGTTCTCCATGGGTCACAGATTCCAAATGGACTCCATATGAAGAGAACAGTCAAAAGGGGTCATAGTGGTGCCTGAGGCTGTAGCACCTATTACAAGTATGCATAATCAAACAATCACACACACCGAATAGCTTACATGCCTCTAGTAGCATTCCTTGTGTTAACAAAAAGTTCAGATTTTTGTCCATTTTGAGAAATTTCTCAGCAACAGAATGAGATTGAATCATATTTTTGCCCAATGATGCTAAGGGATAAAAGAAGATGGATACGATTACATTATGATACTAGATGAACCACTGAAAAGTCTACAGGCCCTGAAGCTTATTTTGATGCAAATTGGTACTGTAGGGGGAGAGGAAGTATTTATAGGGTGAGTCTTGTTGCCTCTGTAGCCTTAGGGCAGTAGTATTGGATAGACATCAACATGAGAGGACTCGACTGCTGGAGTTTAAAGGGTGCCTCATGACCTGTCTTGAAATTGAATATGTTGTTCCTAAAAAAACATCTTTATGTTAATACAGAAGCAGTTTAGACTTGCGATTCAATCAGACCTTATGCTGTTTGGCTGCTTGGAGGCTTTCATATGCGACTGGCCCATCCTCATTTCCATAACTCCCTTGACCCACTGGCCCGTGGCTATTTAAAATCTCCAGATGCCGGAGGAGAGGCTCTCACAGGAATATTTTGTTGTAAGGGTGTGGTGAAAGCTCAACAGTGTACTGGAGAGGGTTACTGTCAAATTTCTGAGGCTTTTGTGGATTCACTGAACATGACCGATGGATCCTACGCAAGGTACATTGGACCTGTAACGAGTCCAAAAAACACTGGCCTGGTCGTATGTTTTTTCCCTTTGCCTGAATGGCTTTAGCAGGGGGTAAAAGGTGGAGAGTTGTAGACCTCAGGGAGATGATTTTAAAACAGATTTATGCCATCAAAACTGTGGACAAATTCCTGAGACCGAGCATTGAAAAAGGTTGTATTCTCTTGTGCAACTAGCCCTATACAAACAATAACAGTCTCTCTGTCATGGTTGTGGAGGTGATTTCTTTATGAATGTTTAAGTAGTGCTTATTTAGGTTTGTACTGTATTTAATTTTCTAATGTTACACTCACAGAGAAGCAGCGTAATGTATTGCTTACATTGCACAGAAGAAACCCTGAAGACAAGACTTCTCGACACCACAGTGGATTCCAGGAAGTTGTTCTTTGTTGTGCATCCATGCTACTGGAGCCTGCCTTTCCCAGTATGAAACAGCACTAGTACCTCTGCAAATCTGAAGCACAAAGCTGTCAGAGTCCACTCAGTACTCTTTATACTTTATGAGCTTTGACATGTCCGAGAGACAACTGCACTGAACAAAAATATAAACACAACATGTAACTTGTTGGTCCCATGTTTCATGAGCTGAAATAAAAGATCCCAGAAATGTTCCATACACACAAAAAGCTTATTTCTCTCCAATTTTGTGCACAAATTTGTCAAATCCCTGTTAGTGAGCCTTTCTCCTTTTGCCAAGATAATCCATCCACCTGACAGGTTTGGCATATCAAGAAGCTGATTAAACAGCATGATCATTACACAAGTGCACCTTGTGCTGGGGCCAATGAAAGGCCACTGAAAAATGTGCAGTTTTGTCACACAACACAATGCTACAGATGTCTCAAGTTTTGAGGGAGAGGGAAATTGGCATGCTGACTGCAGGAATGTCCACAAGAGCTGTTGCCAAATAATTGAATGTTCATTTCTTTATCATAAGCCACCTTCAACGTTGTTTAAGAGAATTTGGCATTACGTCTAACTGGCCTCACAACCGCAGACCACGTGTATGGCGTCGTGTGGGTGAGCGGTTTGCTGATGTCAACGTTGTGAACAGTGCCCCATGGTGGCGGTGGGGTTATGGTATGGGCAGGCATAAGCTACGGACAACAAACACAATTGCATTTTATCGATGGCAATTTGAATGCACAGAGATACCGTGACGAGATCCCGAGGCCCATTTTTTTTTAAAGGTATCTGTGACCAACAGATGCATATCTGTATTCACAGTCATGTGAAATCCATAGATTAGGGCCTAATGAAGGTATTTCAATTGACTGATTTCCTTATATGAACTGTAACTCAGTAAAATCGTTGAAATTGTTGCATGTTGCGTTTATATTTTTGTTCAGTATAGTTAGATCTTAGAGTACAACGACATACTGACAAAGCTGTGGACTTTCTGGAGACATGTTATGGGACATGAGTCGGATGTCTGCATCTTACGACTTCCTCCGTTCCTCAGTCAGTAGAATGAAAGGATGCTCCGGGGGCGGGGGGGGCGACGACGACGACGACTGTATGAAATAGTGCACAGTTTGAGTAAAATATATGATACATACTGTAGGTGGAGACTTGGTAGAACTGTGGTGTGGATTCTATTCATGACAGGTAGATAGACCTGCACATTTTGAATCAACGTTGTTTCCACATCATTTCAACAAAATTTGGATTTGAAAAAAGTTATCCGTGTAAGGGAATTTCATCTATTTTTCACCCAACTTTGAACCTAAATCCAATGACATGGTGACATTTTTTGTTGATTTCACACTGAATTCACATTAGTTGACAACTCAACCAAATGGAAATCAAAACTAGATATTGAACTGATGTCTGTGCCCAATGGAATGGCTTTAGATTTGATCTCTCCCCCATCTATGTTTCTACTGCTGATGCTCTTAGGGATTGATTAGAGAATTGATTTATGGGTAAGCTGTAAACTGACATTTGTTTGTGATGATTCGGCATTACATTATAGAGTAGATATGAAAGACAGGCTTTATAATTACCCTTTTCAATCTTCTGCATCCTTTCCTGTGAAAGGGGACATTGATTCTTGATTGTCGACTTTGTGCCAGTTGTTTTGGATAGAAATGCTCAGTTCTTTTTCAAATTCTGCTGTGGCCCAATAGCTGTTCCCTTAACCAGAGTAAGGTTGAGTGGACTCTTGTGTTAACTCATGCATGTTTCCAATACTTTGAATTCATGTGGCTTGTTTGTGTTTTTTCATGTTTTTCTTAAAGTACATCGAAAATGTTCCAGAAATCAGTAGCGTAAAGGTAGGGCACATATTGTTTACGGACCATATTTTGATTTGATGACAAAGAACGAAAATCTCTGAACAATTATAACAATGATTGTTAAAAAAGGCTGTTTTGCTTGAACCTACACTTAAGAAAGTGAAAAACAGACACAACTTTGAGTATGGTGATCTTCCTAGCAGGCATCCTCCCCCTTGGGTATTGTTTAGTCTGGACTCAGACTGCAGTGTTGTTTAATGTTGGGAGAGCAGAGCATGAGGTTTAAGAGCCCTCTTATATAAAACTAACCAGAGAGCGACAGGATCCACACTGCAGTCCAACAACAAGGATTCACATCTGCTAATATGCACATGGATTCTGGCAACTGTTTTGGATATCTGAATTATTACTTTGGGATATGTCTCCAACCAGTATAATGTCCTAGTATAATTACATAAAATGTCAAAAAAACATTTAATGGATCTTGTTAATAGTTTTGTAAAATAAGTATTTTGTTAACTTGTTTCTCATTAAGTATTATGTTAATTGATAACAGTCTTTACTCCTAATTTTAAAGATATGTATGACTGTTGGAACTAATCATGGCATCTGTCTTCCAAATCATTAGCTGTGTGTTCGTCATTCAGTTTGACCTGAAATTATGTCTTTGACAAACCCTTCCCTCGTTAGCCTCATCATCAAGCCCTTGAGGCTGTTCATAATTACACGATTTCACTAATTGACACAGGCCTTTAAAGGTTCAACCTTGACTTTATCTTCTGAGATGTGTTTTGACATCTTATCTCCTGGACGAATAGCGGATTCATTCTCCATCTCTGAGTATCCTTCTGCAGTTGAAACGTGTGTAGGCCTATTGATTGTGTTCTTGTTACATTGTGATTTTGCTAGTTTGTGTTATAAATAGTTGGATACACCAAAACCATACAATTACACAGAAATCTTCTCTAAATATTTCCCTGAGAGAATATCCACGCTGAGTTGAGTAGTTATTCATTCCAGAACTAAACATAAGGTTCTCTCGTAGCTGTTGTTGATGAATAAATCTCTCTCTCCAAACGTGGGAATATACTGTACTGGCTCATCATGCTGTCCACTTGATATGTTGTAATAGTCACTTGTTGACTTTAGTTTCCAACTCCAAGACTTTCTTACCCCTCTGGCATGTGTGTATTTGAGAGCACTCTCGTGTTGTCTTGTGCACTCTCTTTATATGCTGTTAGAAGGCTAGGAAGAGTGTCAAAAAGATCCAAATGGAATGTGGACAACATGATAATGATGTCCTGAGGATAATTCCAGAGCCTATCTGTCTCTCTTGGTCATTCCAATGAAATATACTGTTTAATAGACAAAGAACTGCTGCAAGCTTGTGTGTGGGATAGAGAGAATGGAAAGGGGCCAGATCCATTGAAGTGGGGGGCAAACACCCCATCTCCATGGAAACTAGTCCAGCCCTCGCCTCTCCAGAGGTCTCAAGTAGGGAGGGATTTGGTTGGAAAGACATGACTCTCAGTTCAGTGGGAAAGCTGCAGCTATCCGGCAAAACGAAACGTTTTATTTTTTTGCTACAATTTATCTAACGGGATTGATATTTGCTGGCATTTTTGGGGGGGGAAATGGCTGTGGAAATGAGGCGCTACTCTGAGGTAAAGCCGGTCGCCATTTGAAGTTTTTACATTATTGGGGATAGTTTATAATGGGTTAACGAGGATATAGCTAGTTGCAACAAAAGTATCCGAATGCCGTTCAGACAGATTTGCGCTTCCCGAACTCTATCTCGTGGTTATATGCGATTGTATCAATTGGCAAACCTAAAGTATAGCCTACAATAAATATTTTGCCGAATGGATTAAAACGTTATTTTTTTTTATACCGTATTTGGTAACAGTTTGGGGGATGTAACGCTATCCTTGTTCTGAGCTCTTTCAAGTAGATAATGTGAATGTCAAAACATTTCAATTAAATTGGACTGAGTGAGTTGAGGCTAAATACATTTTGCCGAACTAAAGTTTACATTGTGGAGCACGAGATAATTTATTCAATTCAAAAGAGGGTGAACTGTAAACTCCCTTGGGCCTCCTTGGGTTCTTGAGAGCTACGGATAATTTAGCTACAAACGTTCTGAGATTGTATCTGACTCAGATTTACAAATGCTGTTGAGTGAGAATAGCCACAATCATAGCCTAGTTTTTCCTCTAATGTGGATTATATTTTTTCTCTCTGAGGGGCATCTCTCTGTTAGATGAAGTTTTTCCCCAGCTGCAGCTGCAAGCTATTTTCTTTAAATTTTCTCGAACTATTTTCTTTAACTTTTCCCGAACAGACTGTCTATTGTGCTTATCTAACAATGACCTTTCCTTCTCACTGGACTGGATTGTCAGCAGCAAGATTGGGAGGCCCCTCTGTTCTCTGGCCAGGGCTTGCATAACAGGGGCGAGGGTGGGATGTCACCAGATGCTTTTTAGGCTGGCATTATCAGACAATGTGTATGATATCATACACACACCCAGTTATTGAGTAAGACTGGTAGGCTATATGTATGCTGCTATGCCCAGTGTCCACACATCACACATAATAGAAACCCAATGTCTAGTGGAGCCACACAGCTTTAGGGTGCCTTTTCACAATTGTATTTACTGGCATCTAAATGGCATACTGGGCATACTATTAGCCTATAAGTCATATAATGATCACTATCCTGTTGAAGCTGTTGTAATTCAATGTCATCTTGCCAACCTTGATGATGTGTTGTAGATCTGTGTTGTTCCCTCAGTGGTTTAAGATTCATGGGGAAAACATGTGATAGACTGTGAACAGGATCTGAGTGGAATATGGCCCACAGAGAATGACTGTATTGGATGTCACAGTTAAACCATAATTTGACTGGGTCTAGGCTATACATGCAGCAGTGGATAATCCAGCCACAAGTCTGCCCCACAAGTGTCAGAAGGTATGTCAGTTCTTTTTTCATAGCCTTGTTAAAGGTTAATGGTGCATCACTTTTATGCAGTGCCTTCAATGTGCCGCATCTTCCTCCCAGTCCTCCCTTTTCTACTCCATTTCATCTCAGCCATTTGCATTTTAGGTCCATAGCAGGAATAAAGATGGCAAGACATAGGGCCATCTATTGTTTTGGAATGGAAGCATGGTAGTTCAACCAGTGTATGGATCCTAGGTAGTCATGTAAGCTAAGCTTAGCTCGTAACTTACAGTGAAAGAGCCTTTTCTTGCAAGCTCTTTTCCAACAATGCAGTAATTAATATCAGTAGTACTATAAAAAATGGCTAGTATTGACACTGATTCACAGGTATTCTGTGTTATCCTTTCTGCTCACCACCCAGCCTTTGTAACTAAGATCATGTACGGTAGGCCGTCACTTCCTGTTACTTCTTGTTTTTGTTTTGAATGACAGAGACCTTTGATTTACTTTTGTGTGTAGTGCAATCTACTCCCTCTGTTTAAGCAGATGGGGAATGCTATCCTTTTCAAATATCACCGATCCCATTCTCTTTTTGGAGTTTGGCATTACAAATACTGAGTGTTTGCACAACCTTTCATAAACATTCTTAAACCTGTCCAAGGCATATTCAAAATGGTTTGGGCATGGCATTATTTCAGGCTCACTTGCCATGTAAAGGCTATTGGTAAGTTAAACTGCCTGTGACCAGAAGTAAGTGCTGGGAGGCTTGACATGTAGTCACTATTTCACCCTGGATTACATTACATACCATTTGCTTTACTATACATTATATCTTCATGTTTTGATCATGCAAAGGTGCCTTAAAATGAATGATATTCAGATGTATTTCCTCTGATTCTCCTTTGATAGCTCGTCTTAAACATTTCTGCAATCCATCTATCCTATCTTTTACATAGGATATACACTCAGTGGCAAGTTTATTAGGTATCTAGTACTGGGTCGGACCCCCTTTGCCTCCAGAACAGCCTGAATTCTTCAGGGCATGGAAATGTTGCTCAATTGGTATCAAGGGACCTAACGTGTGCCAGGAAAACATTCCCCATACCATTACACCACCACCACCTGCCTGTACTGTTGAGACCAGGCAGGATGGGGCCATGGACTCATGCTGCCTATGCCAAATCCTGACTCTGCCATCAGCATGACACAACAGGAATCGGGATTCGTCAGACATGGCAATGTTTTTCCACTCATTAATTGTCCAGCGTTGGTGATCGCGCGCCCACTGGAGCAGCTTCTTCTTGTTTTTAGCTGATAGGAGTGTAACCCGGTGTGGTCGTCTGCTGCAATAGCCCATCCATGACAAGGACTGACGAGTTGTTCATTCCGAGATGCCCTTCTGCACACCACTGTTGTACTGCGCCGTTATTTACCTGTTTGTAGTGTGCCTGTTAGCATACACGATTCTTGCCATTCCCATTCGACCTCTCATCAGCAAGTTGTTATCGCCCACAGGATTGCCGCTGACTGGATGTTTTTGGTTGGTCTCAAAATTCTCGGTAAACCCTAGACACTGTAGTGTGTGAAAAGCCCAGGAGGCTTGCCATTTCTGAGATACTGGAGCCGACGCACCTGGCACCAACGATCATACCACGCACAAAGTTGCTTAGGTCATTCATTTTGCCCATTCTAACGCTCAATCGATCAGTAACTGAATGCCTCAATGCCTGTCTGCCTGCTTTATATAGCAAGCCATGGCCAAATGACTCACTGTCAGTAGGAGTGAACTATTTTTGTGAATGGGGTGGTGTACTTAATAAGCTGTCCTCAGAGTGTAGGCAGTCATAAGGGTTCAGTCAGATCACCTCTCATCCCTCAGATTCATGATCCATAAATTAACCCTCTTCCATATCAGAGCAAGGGAGAAGAGTGAGTCATAAGGCAGTGGAGGCACACAAAATGTCTTGTCCTCCTTTCCTTCTTTCATTGGAAGATAAACTTCTTATGGGAACCCCTCGACAACATTCCGCTGAAAAGGCAGCATGCGAAATTCAAAAATATTTTTTAGAAATGTAACTTTTATACATTCACAAGTGCAATACACCAAATTAAAGCTTAACTTCTTGTTAATCTACCCATCGTGTCTGATTTCAAAAACACTTTACAGCGAAAGCACACCATATGATTATGTTAGGCCAGAGCCTAGTCACAAAAACACACAACCATTTTCCAGCCAAAGAGAGGAGTCACAAAAAGCAGAAAGAGATAAAATTAATCACTAACCTTTGATGATCTTCATCAGATGACGCTCATCGGACTTCATGTTACACAATACATGTATGTTTTGTTCGATAAAGTTCATATTATTTCTTTTATTTTATCCCCTTTTCACCCCAATTTTTCGTGGTATCCAATCGCTAGTAATTACTATCTTGTCTCATCGCTACAACTCCCGTACGGGCTCGGGAGAGACGAAGGTCGAAAGCCATGCGTCCTCCGAAGCACAACACAACCAAGCCGCACTGCTTCTTAACACAGCACGCCTCCAACCCGGAAGCCAGCCGCACCAATGTGTCGGAGGAAACACCGTGCACCCGCCCCCCTCGGTTAGCGCGCACTGCGCCCGGCCCGCCACAGGAGTCGCTGGAGCGCGATGAGACAAGGATATCCCTACCAGCCAAACCCTCCCTAACCCGGACGACGCTAGCCCAATTGTGCGTCGCCCCACGGAACTCCCGGTCGCGGCCGGCTGCGACAGAGCCTGGGCGCGAACCCAGAGACTCTGGTGGCGCAGCTAGCACTGCGACGCAGTGCTCTAGACCACTGCGCCACCCGGGAGGCCCAAAGTTCATATTTATATCCAAAAATCTAAGTTTACATTGGCGCTTTATGGTCAGTAATGTTGTGCCTCGAATTTTCAGAGAGCCACATTAATTTACAGAAATACTCATAATAAACTTTGATAAAAGATACAAGTATTATGCACAGAATTATAGATATACTTCTCCTTAATGCAACCGCTGTGTCAGATTTCAAAAAAGCTTTACGGAAAAAGAAAACCATGCAATAATCTGAGTACGGTGCTCAGACAATGACAAGCAATGCAGATACCCGCCATATTGTGGAGTCAAAAGAAGTCAGAAATAGCGTTATAAATATTCACTTACCTTTGATGATCTTCATCAGAATGCACTCCCAGGAATCCCAGTTCCACAATAAATGTTTTATTTCTTCGATAAAGTCCATCATTTATGTCCAAATACCTCCTTTTGTTAGCGCGTTCAGTTCACAATCCAAACTCACGAGGCGCGGGCATGTCCAGGCGAAAGTTCAGATGAAAAGTTCAAAAAGTTATATTACAGTTCGTAGAAAGATGTCAAACGATGTATATAATCAATCTTTAGGATCTTTTTAACATAAATCTTCAATAATGTTCCAACCGGAGAATTCCTTTCTCTGTGGAATTGCAATGGAACGCAGGTCGCTCTCACGTGTGTGCACACGTGATCAGCTCATGGTACTCTGGCAGGCCTCTGGTTGATTCAGCTCTCATTTGCCCCCACTTCACAGTAGAAGCCTCAAACAAGGTTCTAAAGACTGTTGACATCTAGTGGAAACGTTAGGAAGTGCAATATGACCCCATAGACACTGTATATTCGATAGGCAATGAGTTGAAAAACTACAAACCTCAGACTTCCCACTTCCTGGTTGGATTTTTCTCAGGTTTTCGCCTGCCATATGAGTTCTGTTATACTCACAGACGTCATTCAAACAGGTTTAGAAACTTCAGAGTATTTTTTTTATCCAATACTACTAATAATATGCATATATTAGCTTCTGGGCCAGAGTAGCAGGAAGTTTACTCTGGGCACGCTTTTCATCCGAACGTGAAAATGCTGCCCCCTATCCCAAACCGTTTTTAAAGCCTGTGTGTCAGAAGTCAGCCCAGTGACATATATCCTACATCCCAGGTCCCTGCAGCAGCTCAAATGGACATAAGCCTGTTTTCCACATGCCAGCTCCGACAGCTGTGCATGCTCATATCCAGGTTGTCCAGAACACTTTCCCCCAGCTTTCCAAAAAAGGCATATCTGTCATTAGTATTGCCTTGAAGATAAAAGGGAACTGTAAACAGCTGAAAGATGGAGAGAAAAGAAGAATGAAAAAGACTTAAAGAATTGGTTCCATCTGGCGCATTGAGTCAGAGAGCTACGGTGGCAGGGACTTGTGGTTATTGTGTAGGGAGTGTGCAGCTGCCATGAACAGTGTCAACCTGGGGTGCCCCTGCCCATAAAGAGGTGAATGGAGCTCTGTGTGATTGATATTTAAGGGGCCCGACAGTGCTCAGCAAACAGCCGCCCACTCGACGAAAAGATGTCCACTGGACCATTCTTTCGAAAATCTGGCACTGAAAGTCAAAAGGAGACAAAAGCCAGCCTCTTGCGGCCTATGTGTTAGAACGAGGCAGAGAGGAGATTTGTATGGACTGTTAATTAGGAACGGAGTTCTCATCCATTTGGAAGGCCTTTTATAATGCTTTCATGTTAATGGAGACGTTATTCATAGTCATTCTCCTCAACCTAAACACATGCTTGGTCCATGACGACAGGCTGTATGTACATACACCACATGAACAGTTCCAATGCGTCTCCTCCATGTAAAAGGTTTATGAGGACCATATGATGTTATGCTAGGGACTGAGTGTCTGGAGTGGCTCCTCCTTCCCCTCTACCATGGTATTTACCCAGTAATTCAACCTCCAGACTCACATCTGATGTCGGATTTCCAACAGCAGTCCCAAAACCTCTTTCCTCGCTGAGAACGCACGGGAGAAAAATGAAATGGTCTTTTGAAGACGAAAAATAATGCCTGTGGATACATGGGCCCATACACTCCTCATGTCCTCTGGTGAGTTGTGACGTCTGGAAAGAGTTTTCAGAGGTTTTACTCTCCTGGCTGGCTGGCTCTTGGCTGTAAGTGAGCTCAGCGCAACAGTAGTTTGAAAACCTTGGAGTATGCTGATCTGTCGGGAGGACATGTCTGCCAGAGAGGCCGAGACAGAGGTGTCGTAGCAGACTGGAGAACAAAATTAGAACAATGCTTCTATTTCTGGAAGCCATTGTGTCTGTTGTTATTACTTGATTTCCACCAGAGACATGGTGGTGCTGGATGGAAATTACACCAAGCCAAGGCTTATGAGATGTCACATTGACATCTCATATTCGGTATGTAACTGCCAGGTGTTGATGAGCAAAGATGCATACTTGAGTGTCTGAAAATCTTTATTGGATGATAAAGAAGCTCTTATCATTGAAGCCAGGTGCTCCGAGCTCCCGCCCCTTTCCTGTTCGTCCACCCTTTAAAACATAGTCTAATGTGTTGAATACCAGGCCTGATGGACAGGACAAATATTAGCACATTCCTCTATGTGATGGGCTGGCCTGTGGGCCTGTTCACCTGTCAAGGCTGACAAGGCCATGGACCTAATGGCTTCACTATGAGATGAAACATTCCACAGCCCATGCACGTCACACGCACACACACCCTCATGCGCACACATACACACAAACTAGCGGGAGTAGCTTTGTATAGTATTTGTGTGTTTCGGTCACCCGATAAAGGGCTTACTTTTTAACCATGAGTTTGCCCACTCAAGGACATGTTAAAAACAAAGAGCTGTTCCGTTCCACCCCGAACTGTCTCAGGAACACACACAGACTTGCCTCCTCAACAAGCAAGCATAGTTTGTGATCTAATGGTATAGTAAGGACATAGAAACTGGACATGTAGTAACTGATATTATCTAGCCTCATGATTTCCCCCCATAATGGATATGCCTTTTGCTGTAGAATATGGTATGGCTAAGACACAACAGGACAGGTATGAGTTAGTGGTTTGGATGGCAGATACTGTAGGTCATGTAGACAGTTAGGGAAAGAGTAAATGTCTTAGATCCCCAGACAGAAGGCAACATTTTTTTCTAACTAACTGGCTCTGAGGAACCTGGCGAGAATAAACATATACCTTGAACATGGTTGTTGATAGGCCATTTACATTTATTCTACTCATGATTCAGAGAGATCATATCACAGGATAGTTCTTTGTATTCCTTGTAACTACTGTGGAACAACATTACTTGCTCAACCAGTTGCTCAGTCAGTGCTTATCCAGTGCGCATCCCAAATGTAGGTAAGATGAGGAACTAATCTCCTTTGATGTGTAGTGTTTTCCATCCATCCATCTGTTTTTCCACCTTGTGTCCTGTAGTTCAACAGAATGCTGTATGTATTATGTATGAGCCTTAATCATGCAGGGTCAAGGTTAACCTGCAGTTCACTTCTGGTTGTCTGTGGACCCCTGGGTGGGGGGCAGAGTGGGTGTAAATCTGCCTGCTGTCATTCCCCATATGGCACCCTATTTCCTGTAGTGAACTACTTTAGACCAGGACCCATAAGGCTCTGGTCAAAAGTAGTGCACTATGTAGGGAATAAGGTGCTATTTGGGATTTAGACCATGTAAATGCAGCATGACTCGACTAGAATGCAGAGGTGGGAGGACAGACAGCCTGTTGAAAAGACAGTTGCTAGCACCCTTTTGTCATAATTCCAGGCTGTGTCTTGTTCATAACGTTCGCTGAATGTTAAGTCAATACTCAAATTACATGTAAATATCTGACAGCTAGGTGCATTCCTGAATATGTAGTTAACCCTTGTGGGTCAAACAAAGCTGACATCACACCAAGTGATGCAGTGGTGTGAAAATAGGTGGATAAACTCTGATCGCCGGTCTATGAAAAAAGTAACGCCTACTTTCAATGCATTTTTCTGCAAACGGTGGGTAAACTGTCAAGCTAAAATAAAGCGTGTTTACTTGTGTTTACCCTCCACTAAACCACTGGTCTGATCTGAGCATCTCTTCCTTGACATTTTATAAATGACTGAAAATATAAGTTTAGTATGCAGTGTTCTTAAATCTCATATACCAAGTGCCAGCAGTCAGTATTTTCATAATATGTGTGCAATGCTTGATAATGTGTGTGATGTTAACAGAGAGGTCTATTTTCTTGCGTGACCTGAACATTGACTGGTTAGCATCTAGCAATCCTCTCAAGAGGAAGCTTCTAACTGTGACTAATGCCTGTAAAATGACCCAGGTTATCACTCAACCAGCTAGAGTGCATACCAAAAGTGTTGGATCTGTGACATCCACTTGTATTGATCATATCTTTACTAATGCTGCAGAGCTTTGCTCCAAAGCAATATCAGATTCCATTTTCTGTAGTGACCATAACATTGTGATAATAACAAGGAAAGACAAAGTGCCAAAGGTTGGGCCTAAAGTAATTATTAAGAGATCATAGAAAATGTTTTCACAGGACTCTTGCCCTCTTTTCAAAAGTAGTGCACTATATATGCAATAGGGTGCCATTTAAGACATTGCCGTACTCTAGCCCTAGACACGAACCATGACCATCTTTTACTGAACATGGTTTGACAGTTTGCTGCTGCTTTGACATCCCAGGAGAGAAACTGTACGTATTTTACCCTGTTTTTATCCCCAATTTCGTGCTATCCAATTACAATCTTGTCTCATCACTGCAACTCCCCAACGGGCTCGGGAGAGGCGAAGGTCGAGTCATGCGTCCTCCGAAACATGACCCGCCAAACCGCACTCCTTAACACCCGCCCACTTAATCCAGAAGCACCGTTCAACTGACGAATGAAGTCAGCCTGCAGGTGCCTGGCCCACCACAAGGAATCGCTAGAGCACGATGAGCCAAGTAAAGCCCCCCCTGCCAAACCCTCCCCTAACCCGGACGACGCTGGGCCAACTGTGCACCACCCTATGGGGCTCCCGGAAACGGCCAGTTGTGACACAGCCTGGGATCGAAACGGGAGGCCTATAGTTTGTTTTTTAATGTGAAGAGATGGTATCAGTCTCAGGAAGTCAGCTGGTTAATTC
Source organism: Salvelinus fontinalis (assembly GCF_029448725.1). Taxonomy (NCBI): domain Eukaryota; kingdom Metazoa; phylum Chordata; class Actinopteri; order Salmoniformes; family Salmonidae; genus Salvelinus; species Salvelinus fontinalis. Next base: position 29,554,702 of record NC_074699.1, read on the forward strand.
CTTGCTCTTTTCTCCCCAAAGCTCCATCTTGGACTTATCTGACCCAAATCTTTCCATTGTTGTGAAGTAGGTTGTGCATATAACCTATATCACTACACTTTTAGAAAAGAGTTCCAAAAGTGTTCTTTGGCTGTCCCCATAGGATAACTCTTTTTGGTTCCAGGTAGAACTCTTTTGGATTCCATATAGAAACCTCTGGGGAAAGGGTTCTTCATAAAGTGTAATTAAAAGGGTTCTCTTATGGGGACAGCCGAAAAAATGTTTTTGGTTCTAGATAGCACGTTTTTTTCTGAGTGTAGCCACGGGTGCCACATGGTAAATATTGGCCGTGTAGCCACGGGTGCCACATGGTAAATATTGGCCGTGTAGTCACGGGTGCCACATGGTAAATATTGTCCGTGTAGTCACGGGTGCCACATGGTAAATATTGGCCGTGTAGCCACGGGTGCCACATGGTAAATATTGGCCGTGTAGCCACGGGTGCCACATGGTAAATATTGGCCGTGTAGTCACGGGTGCCACATGGTAAATATTGGCCGTGTAGTCACGGGTGCCACATGGTAAATATTGGCCGTGTAGTCACGGGTGCCACATGGTAAATATTGGCCGTGTAGCCACGGGTGCCACATGGTAAATATTGGCCGTGTTGCCACGGGTGCCACATGGTAAATATTGGCCGTGTAGCCACGGGTGCCACATGGTAAATATTGGTCGTGTAGTCACGGGTGCCACATGGTAAATATTGGCCGTGTAGCCACGGGTGCCACATGGTAAATATTGGCCGTGTAGCCACGGGTGCCACATGGTAAATATTGGCCGTGTAGTCACGGGTGCCACATGGTAAATATTGGCCGTGTAGTCACGGGTGCCACATGGTAAATATTGGCCGTGTAGTCACGGGTGCCACATGGTAAATATTGGCCGTGTAGTCACGGGTGCCACATGGTAAATATTGGCCGTGTAGCCACGGGTGCCACATGGTAAATATTGGCCGTGTAGCCACGGGTGCCACATGGTAAATATTGGCCGTGTAGCCACGGGTGCCACATGGTAAATATTGGCCGTGTAGCCACGGGTGCCACATGGTAAATATTGGCCGTGTAGCCACGGGTGCCACATGGTAAATATTGGCCGTGTAGCCACGGGTGCCACATGGTAAATATTGGCCGTGTAGCCACGGGTGCCACATGGTAAATATTGGTCGTGTAGTCACGGGTGCCACATGGTAAATATTGGCCGTGTAGCCATGGGTGCCACATGGTAAATATTGGCCGTGTAGCCACGGGTGCCACATGGTAAATATTGGCCGTGTAGCCACGGGTGCCACATGGTCAATATTGGCCGTGTAGCCACGGGTGCCACATGGTAAATATTGGCCGTGTAGCCACGGGTGCCACATGGTAAATATTGGTCGTGTAGTCACGGGTGCCACATGGTAAATATTGGCCGTGTAGCCATGGGTGCCACATGGTAAATATTGGCCGTGTAGCCATGGGTGCCACATGGTAAATATTGGCCGTGTAGCCACGGGTGCCACATGGTAAATATTGGCCGTGTAGCCACGGGTGCCACATGGTCAATATTGGCCGTGTAGCCACGGGTGCCACATGGTAAATATTGGCCGTGTAGCCACGGGTGCCACATGGTAAATATTGGTCGTGTAGTCACGGGTGCCACATGGTAAATATTGGCCGTGTAGCCATGGGTGCCACATGGTAAATATTGGCCGTGTAGCCACGGGTGCCACATGGTAAATATTGGCCGTGTAGCCACGGGTGCCACATGGTCAATATTGGCCGTGTAGCCACGGGTGCCACATGGTAAATATTGGCTGATTGCACATAGAGTATGAGAAAGATGCAGAGACATTGCTACAGTGAAAGTTGAGACACAACACTCAAAACTGAAGTAACAAAATATTAAGTAGGCATTTGGGCGGCAGGTAGCCTCGTGGTTAGTGTTGGGCCAGTAACCGAAAGGTTGCAATATCGAATCCTCGAGCTGACAAGGTAAAAATCTGTTGTTCTGCCCCTGAACAAGGGATTTAGCCCACTGTTCCTAGGCCATTATTGTTAATAAGAATTTGTGCTTAACTGACTTGCCTAGCTCAATAAAGGTAATTTTAAAAAATGCAAATTTTGTGCATTTAATTTCCTATGAATCACCAATTCACTTGTTACCCTCAACTTGGCTTCTTTGTAATTACACGCTGAAACCTGCCTACTTTTCATGCATTGCACAAGTAGCCTGTTTATTTAACAATCACTGCCATTTCCTTGTCATTACAAAGTGTTCCATATACACTGAGTGTACAAAACATTAGGAAAACCTTCCTAATATTGACTTGCACTCCTTTATGCCCTAAGAACCACCTCAATTCACCGGGGCATGGACTCTACAAGGTGTTGAAAGTGTTCCACAGGAATGCTGGCCCGTTTTGAATCAACATCTTCCCACTGTTGTGTCAAGTTGGCTGGATGTCCTTTGGGTGGTGGACCATTCTTGATACTGTGTTCCACAGGAATGCTGGCCCATTTTGAATCAAAATCTTCCCACTGTTGTGTCAAGTTGGCTGGATGTCCTTTGGGTGGTGGACCATTCTTGATACACACCTGAAACGATTGAACGTTAAAAACCCAGCAGCGTTGCAGTTCTTGACACACTCAAACCACCTACTACCATACCCCGTTCAAGGTCACTTCAATCTTTTGTCCTGCCCATTCACCCTCTGAATGGCACACATATAAACTCAGCAAAAAAAGAAACGTCCTCTCACTGTGTTTATTTTCAGCAAATTTAACATGTGTAAATATTTGTATGAACATAACAAGATTCAACAACTGAGACATAAACTTAACAGGTTCCACAGACATGTGACTAACAGAAATGGAATAATGTGTCCCTGAACAAAGGGGGGGTCAAAATCAAAAGTAACAGTCAGTATCTGGTGTGGCCACCAGCTGCATTAAGTACTGCAGTGCATCTCCTCCTCATGGACTGCACCAGATCTGCCAGTTCTTGCTGTGAGATGTTACCCCACTCTTCCACCAAGGCACATGCAAGTTCCCGGACATTTCTGGGGGGAATGGTCTTAGCCCTCACCCTCCGATCCAACAGGTCCCAGACGTGCTCAATGGGATTGAGATCCGGGCTCTTCACTGGCCAAGGCAGAACACTGACATTCCTGTCTTGCAGGAAATCACGCACAGAATGAGCAGTATGGCTGGTGGCATTGTCATGTTGGAGGGTCATGTCAGGATGAGCCTGCAGGAAGGGTACCACATGAGGGAGGAGGATGTCCTCCCTGTAATGCACAGCGTTGAGATTGCCTGCAATGACAACAAGTTCAGTCCGATGATGCTTTGACACCCCGCCCCAAACCATGAAGGAGCCTCCACCTCCAAATCGATCCCTCTCCAGAGTACAGGCCTCAGTGTAACGCTCATTCCTTCGACAATAAACGCGAATATGACCATCACCCCCGGTGAGACAAAACTGTGACTCGTCCGTGAAGAGTACTTTATGCCAATCCCGTCTGGTCCAGCAACGGTGGGTGTGCCCATAGGTGACGTTGTTGTCGGTGATGTCTGGTGAAGACCTGCCTTACAACAGGCCTACAAGCCCTCAGTCCAGCCTCTCTCAGCCTATTGCGGACATTCTGAGCACTGATGGAGAGATTGTGCGTTCCTGGTGTAACTCGGGCAGTTGTTGTTGCTATCCTGTACCTGTCCCGCAGGTGTGATGTTCAGTTGTACCGATCCTGTGCAGGTGTTGTTACACTTGGTCTGCCACTGCAAGGACGATCAGCTTTCTGTCCTGTCTCCCTGTAGCACTGTCTTAGGCGTCTCACAGTACGGACATTGCCCTGGCCACATCTGCAGTCCTCATGCCTCCTTGCAGCATGCCTAAGGCACGTTCACGCAGATGAACAGGGACACTGGACATTTTTATTTTTGTGTTTTTCAGAGTCAGTAGAAAGGCCTCTTTAGTGTCCTAAGTTATCATAACTGTGACCTTAATTGCCTACCATCTGTAAGCTGTTAGTGTCTTAACGACCGTTCCACAGGTGCATGTTCATTAATTGTTTATGTTTCATTGAACAAGCATGGGAAACAGTGTTTAAACCCTTTACAAAGAAGATCTGTGAAGTTATTTGGATTTTTACGAATTATCTTTGAAAGACAGGGTCCCTTTTTTGCTGAGTTTACAATCCATGTATACATTGTCTTAAGGCTTTAAATTCCTTCTTTAACCGGTCTCCTCCCCTTCATCTACACTGATTTAAGTGAGTTTAACAGGTGACATCAATAAGTGATCATAACTTTCACTTGGATTCACCTGGTCAGTCTATGTCATGGAAAGAGCAGGTTTTAGTAATGTGTTGTACACTCAATGTAGGTAAAGGCAGTAAGCCTCATATTTGGAAACTGTACTGATCTGAAGTACTTCCAAAATTGATACCTAGGCCTATAAAGAATCCTGGGGTACTCTACATTTGTTTTGATAGAACCATTAAGATTAGCTGAGAGACTTTTCAAATGTGTTTTTAATTGCTGTGGTTTATCAGTATGCCTGTTTTGATAAGTTCTCCTTTTTTCTAAGCATACTGTATTTGCTTTCCAGATGTTACTATTGAAAGTGTTTTTACGCACAGGCAACAGTATTTTTACAGCTGTGCATCATTCAATAAGTCAATGAAAAAATGTATTTCATCAAGCTGTAGCAGGTATTTAAAAGAAATAGCAATATTTTCAGACATCTGATATTCTGTCCAAATTTCATCTAATATTTAATGTGCTTCAGTGGTGGTCGGTGAAGTTTAAAATGAGGGAGGAGGATTATTATTTTTTATGAACATGGCCTTATTTCTATTACAGCATATTGGATAACTAAGTCGCTCTGGATAAGAGCGTCTGCTAAATGACTTAAATGTAAATGTAAATGTAATAACTGTCATTCATATTCCATTCACCCAGCTCAATGTACCACCGATAGGTTTAGGCTATTCCATGATACTAAAATTTTCTCTATACTATAGGTTGCTGCAACCTAGTCTATGAATTAAAGTTTACAACGTAGGTGCACAGGTCGAGAAAAAAATGTGAGTAATCAAGGTGACAGTGACACATTCAATACTGCCTTGCACACTCTTGCTTGAATCTTGCTGATCTAGGGTGTAATCATTAGTCCAACAGTTGCAAACAAGAGTTTCTATTGGACAAATTCAGATATGTTTTTCCCCGTTTCATTCCGTTTGCTTCAGTTTTAAGAAACGTTTTTCTACAGAATCAGCTGTCTGTGACCATGCCTTCATATCATAATCGCTAATTGCTACACACAGCCTATATCATTGTCACCATATTAGTTAACGTCTCATAGTCAACATAGCTACTAGAACTAAAGTGTTAGTAAACCCACTACAAACATGCAGTACAGTATACCGTCAGCAAGCAGTGCAGTTACACCTGTGGGCCCAGGTGGCAATAAATTAATAAAACCAAAAGCTTATCTTGACTTGGAAGAGTTCCAGTGTTGGACAGCCATAACCAGCTAGCTCACATAGCATCCCTCTCTGTTTGAGCCGGGTGCTTGAGTAGACTAAACTAGCTAGCTGCATTCACTAGCTAAGTGAAAGTGAAAAAATACAAATAAATCTCTCTCTCTCTTGCTTCTTATTTATTTTTAAAGATAAGATTTGTTCAAAACTGTTAAACTATTGTCTTTCTCTCTTTGAGTCAACTACTCACCAGATTGTATGCACTGCAGTGCTAGCTAGCTGTAGCTTTTGCTTTCAGTACTAGATTTATTCTCTGATCCTTTGATTGGGTGAACAACATGTCAGTTCATGCTGCAAGAGTTCTGGTAGGTTGGAGGACGTCCTCTGGAAGTTGTCATAATTACTGCGTAAGTCTATGGAAGGGGGTGAGAACCATAAGCCTCCTAGGTTTTGTATTGCAGTCAATGTACCCAGAGGAGGACGGAAACTAGTTGTCCTCCAGCTACATAATGGTGCTACCCCACAGAGTGCTGTTGAGGCAACTGTGGACCTTCATTGCAAATCAGTGTGTTTTAATCAATTATTTGGTGATGTGAATATGTTTAGTATAGTTTTATCTAAAAAGGATAACTATTTTTATGAAATTCACTGAAGATGATGGTCCTCCCCTTTCTCCTCCACGGATGTGCTTTCATGTTCTGTTTTTCTCACATGCCTTTTAATGTTGGTGACATTGATGACTGTAGTAAGTGAAAGCATGTACAGATGAAACTCCAAGTATACCTTTGGGTACTTATGGTTGTGTGCACAGAAATAAATACAGACCAGAGCCTATGGCTATGTGTTTGAGTGTAGACTAATCACCATCAATGCACTCCAAGGCTCACATTCTGAATACCTTGGCTTTCCCTGCCTGCAGAAGCTCCGAATGAACCAAAACAACTGCAGTTGTCAGGATCTGTCAAGATATTCTGGCAATTCCCTGTGCTGCTGGATCAAAATGAAGACGTATGCTCTGTCCTCTCAGTCCACTAAAACAGGAAATAGATGACAGCAGGAATGCATTCTCTCTCCTCATCTATCTCTATAGGGCTCAGTGCCATCTCTCTCCTCATCTGTCTCTATTGGGCTCAGTGCCGTCTCTCTCCTCATCTGTCTCTATAGGGCTCAGTGCAGTCTTTCTCCTCATCTGTCTCTATAGGGCTCAGTGCCGTCTCTCTCCTCATCTGTCTCTATAGGGCTCAGTGCCGTCTCTCTCCTCATCTGTCTCTATAGGGCTCAGTGCCGTCTCTCTCATCTGTCTCTATAGGGCTCAGTGCCGTCTCTCTCCTCATCTGTCTCTATAGGGCTCAGTGCCGTCTCTCCTCATCTGTCTCTATAGGACTCAGCTCCATTAGGGCTACTGCTGCTTCATATAACTACTTCCTGAAAACAAACAGCTTCTGACCAGAGCCCAGCACCCTCCCTCCCATCCACCTCTGATCTCTCTGGATTTTCTATTGACCTCCATAGAAACCAAAACACTTTGGAAGAGGGCTTGTTTCAGTGCTGAGACTGTATTTTAGATGAGATTGGCATTTGAAGGGAGGAAACTGTGCAAGGGACATGTGGGCATCCAGGGACTGTTTATGGTGAAATGACAGGGTGTTCATTTATGTAATTTAGCAGACACTTATCCAGAGAAACTTACAGTAGGGAGTGCACAGATTTTCTTACTTTTTTGGTACTGGTCTCCTGTGGGAATCAAACTCCCAACCCTAGCGTTACAAGCAACATGCTCTACAAACTGAGCCACACGTGATCACGGGTTACTAACACGGGTTCCTCTGGGTGCTGATGTCTGCCATGTCATAGACACCACAGAATGTGTGACGTTATAGAGAAGCGTTGAAGAAACAACACATTTGATCTGAACATCCATTTCAACACAATAATACATGAATATATAATAAAGATGTTTTGGTAAAATTATGATAATGGCAATGATATGAACTACATTATCAGGCAGAGAAATATGCAAGACTAGAAGTCATTACCCTCATTACCCTTTGATTGAATATAATGTTGATCAGAGTAGTGTAAATGTGATGGCCCGTTTGGCTCACATGCCGACTAGACCAAGCATGCGCGTGCGTCCGCCATCGGAATATCAGGTTGAAATATCAACATGAACTCTGAACCAGCTATATTCATTTGGGGACAGGTCGAAACACATGAAACATTCATGGGCATTTAGCTCGCTAGCTTGATGTTGCTAGCTAATTTGTCCTGGGATACAAACATTGGGTTTTATTTTACCTGAAATGCACTAGGTTAGTTTCTAGTAATCGCTCCTCCTTCAGTCTTCTTTTTCTGTGGACTTTATATGGCGGTTGGCAACCAACTTTAAGGTGCATTAACACCACCAACTGGAATGGAGTGTGGACCTCAGTTCATCTTTCAATCACCCACGCGGGTATATGCTCCTAAAAACCAATGAGGAGATGGGAGTTCTATTTTAGCGCCTGGCTACGCAGACACTCGTTGAAGCACACGAGCAGTTTGAATGAAATGATTGAATAACATGTACAGTTGAAGTCGGAAGTTGACATACACTTAGGTTGGAGTCATTAAAACTCGTTTTTCAATCACTCCACAAATTTCTTGTCAACAAACTATCGTTTTGGCAAGTCGGTTAGGACATCTATTTTGTGCATGACACAAGTAATTTTTCCAACAATTGTTTACAGATAATTTATTTAACTTATAATTCACTGTATCACAATTCCAATGGGTCAGAAGTTTACATACAGTAAGTTGACTGTACCTTTAAACAGCTTGGAAAATTCCAGAAAATGTTGTCATGGCTTTAGAAGCTTCTGATAGGTTAATTGACATAATTTGGGTCAATTGGAGGTGTACCTGTGGATGTATTTCAACGCCTACCTTCAAACTCAGTGCCTCTTTTCTTGACATCATGGGAAAATCAAAATAAATCAGCCAAGACCTCAGAAAAAAGTTTGTAGACCTCCACAAGTCTGCTTCATCCCTGGGAGCAATTTTTAAATGCCTGAAGGTACCACATTCCTCTGTACAAACAATAGTATGCAAGTATAAACACCATGGGACCACGCAGGCGTCATACCGCTCGGGAAGGAGACGCGTTCTGTCTCCTAGAGATGAACGTACTTTGGTGCGAAAAGTGCAAATCAATCCCAGAACAACAGCAAAGGACCTTGTGAAGATGCTGGGGAAAACAAGTACAAAAGTATCTATATCCACAGTAAAACGAGTCCTATATCGACATAACCTGAAAGGCCGCTCAGCAAGGAAGAAGCCACTGCTCCAAAACCGCCATAAAAAAGACAGACTAAGGTTTGCAACTGCACATGGGGACAAAGATCATACTTTTTGGAGAAATGTCATCTGGTCTGTTGAAACAAAAATAGAACTGTTTGGCCATAATGACCATCATTATGTTTGGAGGAAAAAGGGGGAGGCTTGCAAGCCGAAGAACACCATCCCAAACGTGAAGCACGGGGGTGGCAGCATCATGTTGTGGGGTTGCTTTGCTGCAGGAGGGACTGGTGCACTTCACAAAATAGATGGCATCATGAGGAAATAAAAGTATGTGGATATATTGAAGCAACATCTCAAGACATCAGTCAGGAAGTTAAAGCTTGGTCGCAAATGGGTCTTCCAAATGGACAATGACCTCAAGCATACTTCCAAAGTTGTGGTAAAATGGCTTAAGGACAACAAAGTCAAGGTATTGGAGTGGCCATCACAAAGCCCTGACCTCAATCCTATAGAAGATTTGTGGGCAGAACTGAAAAAGCGTGTGCGAGCAAAGAGGCTTTCAAACCTGACTCAGTTACGCCAGCTCTGTCAGGAGGAATGGGCCAAAATTCACCCAACTTATTGTGGGGAGCTTGTGGAAGGCTACCCAAAACGTTTGACCCAAGTTAAACAATTTGAAGGCAATGCTACCAAATACTAATTGAGTGGATGTAAATTTCTGACCCACTGGGAATGTAATGAAAGAAATAAAAATTGAAATAAATTATTCTCGCTACTATTATTCAGACATTTCACATTCTTAAAAAGAAGTGGTGATCCTAACTGACCTAAAACAGGACATTTTTACTAGGATTAAATGTCAGGAATTGTGAAAAACTGTGTTTAAATGTATTTGGCTAAGGTGTATGTAAACTTCCGACTTCAACTGTATGTGTAAATGTACACTGCTCAAAAAAATAAAGGGAACACTTAAACAACACAATGTAACTCCAAGTCAATCACACTTCTGTGAAATCAAACTGTCCACTTAGGAAGCAACACTGATTGACAATAAATTTCACATGCTGTTGTGCAAATGGAATAGACAAAAGGTGGAAATTATAGGCAATTAGCAAGACACCCCCCAAAACAGGAGTGATTCTGCAGGTGGTGACCACAGACCACTTCTCAGTTCCTATGCTTCCTGGCTGATGTTTTGGTCACTTTTGAATGCTGGCGGTGCTCTCACTCTAGTGGTAGCATGAGACGGAGTCTACAACCCACACAAGTGGCTCAGGTAGTGCAGTTCATCCAGGATGGCACATCAATGCGAACTGTGGCAAAAAAGTTTTGTCTGTCAGCGTAGTGTCCAGAGCATGCAGGCGCTACCAGGAGACAGGCCAGTACATCAGGAGACGTGGAGGAGGCCGTAGGAGGGCAACAACCCAGCAGCAGAACCGCTACCTCCGCCTTTGTGCAAGGAGGTGCACTGCCAGAGCCCTGCAAAATGACCTCCAGCAGGCCACAAATGTGCATGTGTCAGCATATGGTCTCACAAGGGGTCTGAGGATCTCATCTCGGTACCTAATGGCAGTCAGGCTACCTCTGGCGAGCACATGGAGGGCTGTGCGGCCCCACAAAGAAATGCCACCCCACACCATGACTGACGCATCGCCAAACCGGTCATGCTGGAGGATGTTGCAGGCAGCAGAACATTCTCCACGGCGTCTCCAGACTCTGTCACGTCTGTCACATGTGCTCAGTGTGAACCTGCTTTCATCTGTGAAGAGCACAGGGCGCCAGTGGCGAATTTGCCAATCTTGGTGTTCTCTGGCAAATGCCAAACGTCCTGCACGGTGTTGGGCTGTAAGCACAACCTCCACCTGTGGACGTCGGGCCCTCATACCACCCTCATGGAGTCTGTTTCTGACCGTTTGAGCAGACACATGCACATTTGTGGCCTGCTGGAGGTCATTTTGCATGGCGCTGGCAGTGCACCTCCTTGCACTAAGGCGGAGGTAGCGGTCCTGCTGCTGGGTTGTTGCCGTCGTACGGCCTCCTCCACGTCTCCTGATGTACTGGCCTGTCTCCTGGTAGCGCCTGCATGCTCTGGACACTACGCTGACAGACACAGCAAACTTTTTTGCCACAGTTCGCATTGATGTGCCATCCTGGATGAACTGCACTACCTGAGCCACTTGTGTGGGTTGTAGACTCCGTCTCATGCTACCACTAGAGTGAGAGCACCGCCAGCATTCAAAAGTGACCAAAACATCAGCCAGGAAGCATAGGAACTGAGAAGTGGTCTGTGGTCACCACCTGCAGAATCACTCCTGTTTTGGGGGGTGTCTTGCTAATTGCCTATAATTTCCACCTTTTGTCTATTCCATTTGCACAACAGCATGTGAAATTTATTGTCAATCAGTGTTGCTTCCTAAGTGGACAGTTTGATTTCACAGAAGTGTAATTGACTTGGAGTTACATTGTGTTGTTTAAGTGTTCCCTTTATTTTTTTGAGCAGTGTATTTTGCAACGCTCGCGCACGTAACGCAGGCGATGTGGTCATCATGTCAGTCAGATCAGAGAAACATGTCTCTCTCTCTGTTTAGCCTGAGTCCTGAGAGCCTTCAGCAGCACACAAACTACAAGCCTCTAAAACTAAAGTCTGCAATAAAAACACAGCTAGGCTTTTTTTTCTAGCCCTCTAGGTGAACACGTTCATGGGAAGAGAGCAAGTCTGTTAGTCTTGGCTGGTCTAGTCAAGAAGAGATGGATAAAAACACCCATTCCAATCAGAAAGGGATGGAGTGTCTCCCCTCTTTAGTTGGCTCTGTGCTTTGTTTGCAATTACTGGCTATTCTTGCCCACTTCAATCTCAAACAGCGATTTTAAGGGTGCACCGTAATTACAATCTGTACTGTGCTCTGTAATTTCTTTAATTCTACCTTTTTAATGTTTTGTGCTCTCTAAATTGATGGGAAAACAATGGAGTGAGATTGAAGATTTCTTTTAAACAAGCCCAGATCTCCTGTCCAACTGGCTTGAATGATTCAGAAATATTTCTGCCATTTCTGTGGCAACCAAAGTCATTTGTCTTCTGTTGTGAGACTTCAGGGACCATTCTCGTTTGGAGCGGTGACCTCATGATTACTGTATTTCCATTCATTTGTATGAGAAGAGAGAGAGAGAGGTGCTGGATTAACAGAGCAGAGCCTAGAGCACAGATGAGTCCCTCACACAGCACAGCCCTTTCTCTCCTTGGTTGTTGTACTTTATGCTCTGGTGTTTACTCACACTGTTAGGAATCCAATGAAGTCATCCATCTGATATCTGATATGGCACTCCCATGGCTGAGATTAAGCTCCATATTTGTCATGGTTTTGGCCAAATATGCACAGAGCACATTGACCCACTTATACTCTCAAGGTCTCAAATTCAAGTGTGAGTGTTTTGTGTAACGCTTTATTTCACATAACTAATTTTGTTATTACTGCAGTTTATTAACAGTAAGTAATGAATTGTTGTGATTTATATGCATGTACACGGCTACAAGTATACCCTCACCTAAACAATCACAAAGACTTCAATCTGTTGGATGCTGATGTATTGTCCATGTTACGGCTGGGGAGTTTCATGTGTTGTATCCTGTCTGTCTATCAGGCGAGTGGGCGGTCCAAGGGTGACGATGACTGCCAACAAAAGTTCCAAGGCTGCACCCCGAGCAAGAGGGGCTAATGTGCCCCGGGACATCCCCGACAGGTCAGTGATATCACCACTAGCCTCTAGGGGAGGGGGAGGGACAGGGTGGATGGAAAGGAGATGGTTCTCAACATGCATTATGATGTCAGTAATAACCAGTGCAGGTGCTCATATCCTTTATTGCCTCAGAGGACATTTTCTTCAGGTAGTAAAGCTATTTTTGTAAATCTGTACCGTGGGATCCCACTATGTGTCTGTGTTGAGTGATACACTGCATACAGTAGGTGACATGGCTCATCAACCCACAGCTGTTAGCGTTACGCAATTATTAATAAGGAAGTACTGATTGTATTCTGTCTGCCTTTTCACTAGAGCTACAGGGATAGAACTAGTAAACTCAGCAAAAAAAGAAAAGTCCTCTCACTGTCAACTGTGTTTATTTTCAGCAAATTTAACATGTGTGAATATTTGTATGAACATATCAAGATTCAACAACTGAGACATAAACTGAACAAGTTCCACAGACCTGTGACTAACAGACATGGAATAATGCGTCCCTGAACAAAGGGGGGTCAAAATCAAAAGTAACAGTCAGTATCTGGTGTGGCCACCAGCTACATTAAGTACTGCAGTGCATCTCCTCCTCATAAAGTGCACCAGATTTGCCAGTTCTTGCTGTGAGATGTTACCCCACTCTTCCACCAAGGCACCTGCAAGTTCCCGGACATTTCTGGGGGGAATGGCCATAGCCCTCACCCTCCGATCCAACAGGTCCCAGACGTGCTCAATGGGATTGAGATCCGGGCTCTTCACTGGCCAAGGCAGAACACTGACATTCCTGTCTTGCAGGAAATCACGCACAGAATGAGCAGTATGGCTGGTGGCATTGTCATGCAGGAGGGTCATGTCAGGATGAGCTTGCAGGAAGGGTACCACATGAGGGAAGAAATTGTCCTCCCTGTAACGCACAGCGTTGAGATTGCCTGCAATGACAACAAGTTCAGTCCGATCATGCTGTGACACACCGCCCCAAACCATGACGGACCCTCCACCTCCAAATCGATCCCGCTCCAGAGTACAGGCCTCGGTGTAACGCTCATTCCTTCGACGATAAACGCGAATCCGACCATCACCCTCGGTGAGACAAAACCGTGACTCGTCAGTGAAGAGCACTTTTTGCCAGTCCTGTCTGGTCCAGCGACGGTGGGTTTGTGCCCATAGGCAACGTTGTTGCCGGTGATGTCTGGTGAGAACCTGCCTTACAACAGGCCTACAAGCCCTCAGTCCAGCCTCTCTCAGCCTATTGCGGATATTCTGAGTACTGATGGAGGGATTGTGCGTTCCTGGTGTAACTCGGACAGTTGTTGCCATCCTGTACCAGTCCCGCAGGTGTGATGTTCAGATGTACCGATCCTGTGCAGGTGTTGTTACACGTGGTCTGCCACTGCGAGGACGATCAGCTGTCTGTCCTGTCTCCCTGTAGCGCTGTCTTAGGCGTCTCACAGTGTGGACATTGCAATTTATTGCCCTGGCCACATCTGCAGTCCCCATGCCTCCTTGCAGCATGCCTAAGGCATGTTCATGCAGATGAGTAGGGACCCTGGGCATCTTTTATATTGTGTTTTTCAGAGTCAGTAGAGATGCCTCTTTAGTGTCCTAAGTTTTCATAACTGTGACCTTAATTGCCTACTGTAAGCTGTTATCTGTAAGCTGTTAGTGTCTGAACGACTGTTCCACAGGTTCATGTTCATTAATTGTTTATGGTTCATTGAACAAGCATGGGAAACAGGGTTTAAACCCTTTACAATGAAGATCTGTGAAATTATTTGGATTTTTACAAATTATCTTTGAAAGACATGGTCCTGAAAAAGGGCCGTTTCTTTTTTTGCTGAGTTTAGTATCTGCTTTTGTAAGCCATCCTCTACATTCTGGAATAGGGCCCCATTCAACTATGAATTCTTTGTGGTCTGAGAAGAGGCTTGTTTGAGTAACCATGTTGAGAGATGACATCTTCCTCCTGGAACAGAGAAACAAACAGGGCTCGTAATGAATGTGCTGGCGATAGACTGTTCTGTTTTGTGATCAGTCTTTCCCTTCAACACTATATATACACACACTGTGTCCACTGAAACTAGGCTTAGAGTGAATATTTAAGATCTACAGGAACTGGCATCAACTGGCATGGAGTGCTTACATCGGACTCACAGGGGTGCAACTGCAAGCCTTCACCATCTGCTACTTGGTGTGTAGTCTGTCAGGATGTTAGTTTACCAAGTGCTACATGTCCTTGTATAACACAGCAGTCAGTGGCTATGGCTCTGACATGTTTTAGTTGGATCTTTTATGTGAATAACCTTGAGAAGGGCTGCCAATTGGAAGCTAGCTACAGCCCTAGCTGGCACATTGACCCAGTGTGAAAACACCATAGCCTGTGAGGAGTTTAACATGACTACCACTGACAGAAGAGAAGAGAAATAGAAGAGACAGAAGAGAAATAGATTTTGTGCTGAGTAGTTGTTTTTCTGTTACCTCACAATGTCTCCTGAGTTAGCACCTTTTTTTCTAAAAGTGTATCTATCTATAACCTAAAAAGATTGTTATTCTTCTGTCCCTATAGGAGAACCATTTTTGTTTCCAGGTAGAATCCTTTTGGGTTCTATGTAGGACCCTTTCCACAGAGTGTTCTACATGGAACCCAAAAGGGTTCTACTTGGAACCAAAAAGTGTTCTCCCTGGAACCAGAAAGGGTTCTCCTATGGGGACACCCGAAGAACCCTTTTGTAACTCTTTTTTTAAGAGTGTAGTTAGCCCTGGTCTCCTTACGATAATCTACTCCGGTTACATCAAGTGTTGGAATCTAATAACTGTACCCCATCGCTCATCTAACGACCCCAGTCGAGATAAAGACAGTTCTCTAGAAACAATAACACTCCCTATCTCTGTTACCATCAACACTCTACACCGTTTATGATGTTTCAATCGTTTTTTACTTATTAAAAATTGCACAACATTAAGATGATTTAAGAGAAGAAACTGTAATTTATGCACAGAGAGAGCACCGTTATATACTTGCCCCCACCTTCCCACAAGTCTCTCTATCCCCCCCAAAAAATAATTATTCTGTTGGTAAATCACTTGGCAAGAAAGAATTCTGCGAAGACAACTTCTCATAAGATCAGGGAGGGGTGCAGCAGGGCTTTGATGGGCACTTCTTTTAATAGAAAATATTATTGCTGAGAAAATAAATGAAGTCACTGGAAAGCTGGATATAAATCTATAAAAAGGTAAAAGGAAATGAAATAAAACACATTTATGAGAGGAAGAGGGAGTGTGCCTTGAGGGTGAAGCTGAAAGTGAAATGGAGCGGATGTTAATGGCTTCTCTCTTTTTTCTTTTTGAAAATCTATCTATTTATCTGGATTACTGGAAGCCCTCCTGTTGTGGCCCGGTCTATCAACAGAACAGGAAGTGACCTGTGGTTGATATGATGTGCCCTGGCTGGAGGACAGTGGGTCCAGGACCCAGGCCCTAACTGGCACCCAGCTCAGTACATGTGTGGCCGCCACAGTTGAAGCTGCCCAGCACCAGAGAAGGCTTGTTTTAACAGGCCCAGTCCTGACCACCAGAACACCCCCACAGACCCCAACCACAACGCAGCTATCTGTACTGGAGAATTCTGCACTTGATGTTTTCCTTTTGTGTGAAGGGGCTTAATACTGCAGTCAAACCAGCTTTTTATGACCCGTGGAGTAATCTTGGCCAAGGCGTGCCTAAGGGGGTATTTTGAACGCGCGCTGTTATTCTACCGGCTGATTCAACGTATAATGGTCTGACAGCTGGATATGGGGTGTTTGAATCGATATATTACACCGGTTCTGTTGCTATTTGAAATACATCTACAGTGATTTTACACTGGGGCAGTTTTGACTATCACAGAATGTTATGGCTACTGATAGGTCAAACAAGAACCAGACTGAATTTAGACTAAACGAAAATATAAACACAACATGCAACAATTTCAACTATTTTACTGAGTTACAGTTCATATCAGGAAATCAGTCAATTTAAATATATTTTTTTCATCTATGGGCAGGGGTGCAGCCATGGTTGGGCCTGGGAGGGCATAGGCCTGCCCACTTGGGAACCAGGTGTAACGCAGGTCAACTAATGTTGAATAGTTATTGTTATCACGTTTCAGGTAAGACCCAAATGTAGACTGTGTTGAAGTAACAATGTTTATTACAGCAACAGGGGAAGGCAAACAACAGGTCAAGGTAGGCAGTGGTCGATAATCCAGAGTAGTGGCAAAGGCACAGGATGGCAGCCATGGCCAGGTCAGGCAGCGTAGTCGGGCAGGCAGGCTCAGAGACAGGACAAGCAAGGGTCAAAACCAGGGGGGCGAGAAAAAGAGAGACTGGGGAAAAGCAGGAGCTGAGAAAACGCTGGTTGATTTGACAAACAAGACGAACTGGCAACGGACAAACAGAGAACACAGGTATATATACACAGGGGATAATGGGGAAGATGGGCGACACCTGGAGGGGGGTGGAGACAAGCACATGTGAAACAGATCAGGGTGTGACAATTGTTACTACTGAGATTCCAGTAACCAATCATATTATATTATATTGTAACGGGTGTCTAGTTCTTCCTCCTCCTCGGACGAGGAGAGGAGAGAAGGATTGGAGGACCAAAACGCAGCGTATGTGGAATCCATAATGATTTATTTACAGACGAAAACAAAAACACGAAAAACACTTGAATAAACTTCAAAACAAATAAACGATGTAGACAGACCTGACTATGAGAACTTACAATAGACGAAGAACGCACGAACAGGAAACAGACTACATACATGAACAAAACCGAAACAGTCCCGTGTGGTGCAACATACACAGACACGGAAGACAATCACCCACAAACAAACAGTGTGAAACGCCTACCTTTATATGGTTCTCAATCAGAGGAAAACGTCAAACACCTGTCCCTGATTGAGAACCTTATAAGGCTAATTACACCTGACCTAAACATAGAAACACAAAACATAGAATGCCCACCCCAACTCACGCCCTGACCAACTAAACACATACAAAATAAACAGAAAACAGGTCAGGAACGTGACATATATTGTGATATGTTTAAAAGTTTACAGCTATTACAAATCATCTTTCAGAAGCTGCATGACGAGCAGTTTATTTTGAGCCAATCAAAACTCAATACTCTCTCTTAGTCCCTCTCCTAACCTCACGTTCTACACCAGTGGGCTCCAACATGTTGAAAAGGAGCTAGAACGAAACGTGAAGAGATACCGCCATTCTATGGAAGAAAAGCAAAGTTTCAAATCGTTGTGAGAAGTTGTATAAAACTGAACTAAAAAGACAAAACCGGATATTAACACTTACTTATCTATCCGAACGTATTGTGAAGGGGTTGTGGGAAAGATTGACCCCGGGATTTGGTTAGGATTAATAAGGAGAACGAGCCGCTAGCGATTAGGCTAGCTAAACTATTGCTAGCATTTTGTGCATGTTCATACTGAACCAAGCATACGCACAAGCCGTTAACATTTAGGCTAGCTCAGCTATCGATCAAATGAAATAGCAAATATTAGTGATCATGCTAATCCTGCATGGCGAACTATTTTAGTTTTCATACTTTTATAAAATGTGATTAGCTATTATCATAATCCATGTTGGTACACAGTTATGTTTTAGATGACTTTATAAGAAATGGTGTGTAGGTGTAAGCACTAGTACTTTCCATTTACCCAGACTAGTCTATTGTTTAGTCCACATGAGCCTGGTGCTGTAGTTGTGTAAAGTCCTTTGCATTGCCCAGACTAGTCTATTGTTTAGTCCACGTGAGCTTGGTGCTGAAGTTGTGTAAAGTCCTTTGCATTGCCCAGACTAGTCTATTGTTTAGTCCACGTGAGCCTGGTGCTGGAGTTGTGTAAAGTCCTTTGCATTGCTCAGACTAGTTTATTGTTTAGTCCACGTGAGCCTGGTGCTGGAGTTGTGTAAAGTCCTTTGCATTGCCCAGACTAGTTTATTGTTCAGTCCATGTGAGACTGGTGCTGGAGTTAAAGTGTAAAGCATTTTGACTAAGTTTTATTTTCTTATTCCTGTAAGAGATTAAAGCTAAGAGCTATATCAATGTTTATATGAAAGGTACTCATGGTATATATATTGTGTGATCCTGTTTGTAAAACAAGTCAGTTTTTTTTAATATGGATTCAGTTCTACCAAGGATGGCGAGCCGCCCGAACCCAGGACATCCGTAAGAAGATTTGCATGGGAAGAGTTATTTTTCCTTTTCCTTGGAGAACACTGAATTTGCACTGCCATACAACCGTCTGGTAGGACTCTTTGTTGCAAGACATCATTGCACCATACATTGCAGTGGGACTGTCATAAGCATATGCCACATTTATACTCCTTACAGTGTTTATTGATATGCACAGTCATTCACATTTGATTCCATCTCATAGTGGTTTATAAGTCAGTATTTGTGAATTGGGTTGTGTTCTTCTGTGGATTCGGATGTGGAGGTCCTAGGCTGGCATGGTTGCACGTGGTCTGCAGTTGTGAGGTTGGTTGGACTTACTACCAAATTCTCTAAAATGAGTTTGGAGGTGGCTTATGGTAGAGAAATTAACATTACATTATCTGGCAACAGCTCTTGTGGATATTCCTGCAGTTAGCATGCCAAATGCATGCTCCTTCAAAACATCTGTGGCATTGTGTTGTGTGACAAAACTGCACATTTTAGAGTGGCCTTTTATTGTCCCCAGCACAAGGTGCACCTGTGTAATGATCATGCTGTTTAATCAGCTTCTTGATATGCTACACCTGTCAGGTGGATGGATTAAATTGGCAAAGTAGAAATGCTCACTAACAGGGATGTAAACAAATTTGTACACAAAATGTGAGCAAAATAAGCTTTTTGTGCGTATGGAAAATTTCTGGGATTTTTTATTTATGCTCATGAAACATGGGACCAACACTTTACATGATGCATTTAGATTTTTGTTCAGTATATAATGTGCATTTGGAGCAATACTGTGGATATATACTGTACAGTTTGATTTAAAGACCATTAGCAAAATGTTTCCCCAGCAGGAGCTTATTGTTGAACATTGATCCATCAAAATGCTTTCTAGATATATTCTTATAAATTAATGTGGCAAATCAAAACTACATGTAAATTAATTACAGAACTGATCAATGGGGTTTAACCTTGAGAATGTTGGTTACTTAAAGTCATCCGTCCTCTTGCTATTTTCACCCTTGTTTGGTCTTTATCCATTTGCTTTCCCTTGAAACCATATCGCATATGTTTCCATTTTAGACACACTGAATAATTGGACATAACTTTGGACTTTTACCACAGTCAACTGGAACGTGATCTAGCTAGCACTATTCTGTAAAACGATGATGTATGAATAGCTTCATCCAGGATACTGCTCATTATGGTCCTGGACTAGACTTAAACCGTGTCCAGGAAACTGAACCTATGAGTCCAGCCTCTGGACTGGGTTTAATGAGAGTGAACCCTGAGTCCAACCCCCAGGTCCAAACCAGGCATGTGGGGCCAGTTTCACTCCCCTCTACCTCATTATGAGAAACCAAGCAGTTTCAACTAGAGAAGTTAGATACAGTAGTCCCTCAGCTAATCTGTAGTGATCTGGTTTTCATAATACTGTACATCCCTATGGCATTGTTCCTACATGCTGATTGATGGTATGGGTTAATCTGTCAAGTTCCACGGGTTAACTCACTTACCAGGAGCCATTTTAGTGGAGTATCATACACTGCCTTCAGAAAGTATTCACACCCCTTGACTTTTTCCAAATTTTGTTGTGTTACAGCCTGAATTTCAAATGGATCAAATTGAGATTGTTTTTGTCACTGGCCTACACACAATACCCCATAATGTCAAAGTGGAATTATCTTTTCAGAAATGTTTACAAATGATTTAAAAATGAAAAGCTGAAATGTCTTGAGTCAGTAAGTATTCAACCCCTTTGTTATGGCAAGCTTAAATAAGTTCAGGAGTAAAAATGCACTTAATAATTTGCATGGACTCACTCTGTGTGCAATAATAGTGTTTAACATGATTTTTGAATGACTACCTCATCTCTGTACCCCACACATACAATTATCTGTAAGGTCCCTCAGTCGAGCAGTGAATTTGAAACAGATTCAACCACGAAGACCAGGGAGGTTTTCCAATGCTTCGCAAAATAAGGGCACCTATTGGTACATGGGTACAAATAAAAACAGCAGACACTGAATATCCCTTTGCGCATGGTAAAGTTATTAATTGGACTTTGGATGTTGTATCAATACACCCAGTCACTACAAAGATACAGGCGTCCTTCCTTCCTAACTCAGTCACCGGAGAGGAAGGAAACCGCTCAGGGATTTCACCAACTTTAAAACATTTACAGAGTTTAATGGCTGTGATAGGAGAAAACTGAGGATGGATCAACAACATTGTAGTTACTCCACAAAACAAACCTAATTGACAGAGTGAAAAGAAGGAAGCATGTACAGAATATAAATATTCCAAAACATGCATCCTGTTTGCAACAAGGCACTAAAGTAATACTGCAAAAAATGTGGCAAAGCAATTACCTTTTTGCCCTGAATACGGATTATGTTTGGGTCAAATCCAATACAGCACATTGCTGAGTACCACTCTCCATATTTTCAAGCATAGTGGTGGCTGCATCATGTTATGGGTATGCTTGTAATCGTTCCGGACTGGGAAGTTCTTCAGGATAAAAAAGAAATGGAATGGAGCTTAAGTACAAGCAAAATCCTGGAGGAAAACATGGTTTAGTCTGCTTTCCATCAGACACTGGGAGATTAATTCACCTTTCAGCAGGACAACAACCTAAAACACAAGGCCAAATCTACACTGGAGTTGCTTACCAAGAAGACAGTGAATGTTCCTGAGTGACCGAGTTACAGTTTTGGTCACATACCAAAATAATAATGTGCAAATGTTGCACAATCCAAGTGTGGAAAGCTCTTAGAGACTCACCCAGAAAGACTCTAAGCTGTAATCACAGCTGTAATCACTGCTAAAGGTGCTTCTAAAAAGTATTGACCCAGGGGTGTGAATACTTATGTAAATGAGACATTTCTGCATTTCATTTCATAAATTTGCATAAATGTCTAAAAACATGTTTTCACTTTGTCATTATGGGGTATTATGGGTGAGAAAAAACATCTATGAATACTTTCTGAAGACACTGTAATTGAAAGACTTATTGTCCCTCATATTGTTATTTGTTCTATAATAGGCCTACCCTACACTCTTAGAACCCTTTCCACAGAGAGTACTACATGGAACCCAAAAAGGTTTTTACCTGGAACCAAAAAGGTTCTACCTTGCACCGAAAATGGTTCTCCCATGGGACAGCTGAAGAACCCTGTTTTTCTAAGAGTGTATGTTGAGTATGGGAAATTTTAAATATTTTTACCTTAATATGTGTACTGTTCAGTAATGCTATTGAACTGGTCCATTTACCTTCATATGTGTACTGTTCAGTAATGCTATTGAACTGGTCCATTTACCTTCATATGTGTACAGTTCAGTAATGCCATTGAATTGGTCCATTTACCTTCATATGTGTACAGTTCAGTAATGGTATTGAACTGGTCCATTTAATTTATTATATTTACATTATGGCTTAATCAAGCTTTAAAGGACATTCTTTAGTTAATACCTAACTTTACCTATCTTGCTGCTTTCTTCACTTCTTTGGGCTGTTACTATAATGACAAAACCTTTCCTGCTTTCCAAACAGACTGTAGGGGCCTAAGTATAGGTGTGTTCTGTCAACTCTACTGGATTTGAACCCGTAATGCTTGTTTAGAATTTAGAATGTACAATTTGAATTGTTTGAGAAGGCAGGCCACTTGGACATAGCAGTTTTTCAGGAATCATCAATTTGTCAGCAATCATCAAGTTTGCAGACGACACCACAGTGGTAGGCTTGATTACCAACAATGACAAAACGGCCTACAGGGAGGAGGTGAGGGCCCTCGGAGTGTGGTGTCAGGAAAATAACCTCACTCTCAAAGTCAAGGAGATGATCGTGGACTTCAGGAAACAGCAGAGGGAGCACCTCCCTATCCACATCGACGGGACATTAGTGGAGGAGGTGGAAAGTTTTAAGTTCCTCGGCATACACATCACGGACAAACTGAAATGGTCCACCCACACAGACAGCGTGGTGAAGAAGGCGCAACAGCACCTCTTCAACCTCAGGAGACTGAAGAAATTTGGCTTGTCACCAAAAACACTCACAAACTTTTACAGATGCACAATCGATAGCATCCTGTCGGGCTGTATCGCCGCCTGGTACGGCAACTGCTCCGCCCACAACCGTAAGGCTCTCCAGAGGGTAGTGAGGTCTGCACAACGCATCACCGGGGGCAAACAACCTGCCTTCCAGGACACCTACACCACCCGATGTCACAGGAGGCCAAAAATATCATCAAGGACAACACCCACCCGAGCCACTGCCTGTTCACCCTGCTATCATCCAGAACGCGAGGTCAGTACAGGCGCATCAAAGCTGGGACAGAGAGACTGAAAAACAGCTTCTATCTCAAGGCCATCAGACTGTTAAACAGCCATCACTAACATTGAGTGGCTGCTGCCAACATACTGACTCAAATCTCTAGCCACTTTAATACTTAAAAATTGGATGTGTAAATGTAGTGATGGCTAGTCACTAGTCACTTTAAACAATGCCACTTTCTATAATGTTTACATACCCTACATTACTCATCTCATATGTATATACTGTACTCTATACCATCTTCTGCATCTTGCCTATGCCGTTCGGCCATTGCTCATCCATATATTTATATGTACATATTCTTATTCATTCCTTTACATTTGTGTGTGTATAAGGTAGTTTTTGGGAAATTGTTAGATATTACTGCACGGTCGGAATTAGAAGCACAAGCATTTCTCTACACTCACGTTAACATCTGCTAACCATGTGTATGTGACCAATAAGATTTGATTTGAGGAGGAGTTAGGTCGCTGACACAGTGAGTCAGACAGTCTGACTCTGGCCTGCAGGTGATCAGGTGCTGTACAGCTCTCTCCCCAGTAGTCCCCACCCCCGTGTGAAAGACAGAGCCCAGAGGTGTGAAGAGATCTGTCCCAACCTGCACCTTGGATCACAGCCATCACTTCCTCCTCCTAGCACAGCCCAGCTCAGCTCACACTTGTTATTCTAACCGTTGCTAGCTGTGACATCAGATCCCCACCACCGCCTTGGGTTTCGCAAGCCTCAGTCAGGAGCCAAGTCCAGAAAGTTCCCAAAGTCTTCTGAGTGGGGTAGAAACGGAAGAGTCAGAGATGGGTGAGAAAGAGTGTGTTTCTCTCTGTGAAAAGCCCAAATGAGGTCAGCAGCAGGGTGTTTAATCCACATTGCTCAGCATTGAGCAGCAGCAGCGTTGCGTTAGCGGCGGTGTGAGGTGAACAATGGACCAGTCTGTAATGAGCCAGGGGCCGGGCCGGTGTCCACTCTGTGAGGCTGTTAGCTGTTAGCATCAGGAAACACAGACAACTCTCCCAGGACTAGTGTGGTAAGCTGCTGATGAAGGTAAGACCTAAGAGCGTATCATCTGTCTCTCAGCGTGGTGTATTCCCATGGCTTTGTGTGTTGGAGTCTACATACATACATTCTACCCAAATCATTTTAATTATGTGGAAAAATCCACACATGCATTTTTACTGTTGATATGTATTTGCTTTGGCATCAAACAGGGATCCCATACTGCCAAAGTTATGTCACATTACTGGATATTTTCCATCGGTTATTTTACATGAGTGGTCAAAGTTTTCATGTTGCCTATTATCTTAGAAATACATTCTGGCATTGAAGGGTTTTCCTTTCTTTTCTTTCTTCTCTAAAGAAAGAGTTTTCTCCTTCTGTTGCCCTGTAAACTTTAGCTGCTATGATTAATCTTCCACTGGTAAGCTGAACACACCTGAGGTAACCATTGGTATTCCACTCCTAGTTTCTCTCAATGTGCAGTCAGCAGTGTTGAGGAATTCAGCGCCAGACTCTTCCGAGCTGTTTAGTGAGCTGAATTATTATTTTTGTATTTGGGAGCAAATAAAGTAACGTTGTAAGGAATGGTATCACAATATTTCTGACCCCCCCCCCCCTCCCTACTCTCGTTCCAGGTGCCAGTCTGCGTCCCCACCCCCCATTCTTTCTGCCACACATGGGCAGTGCCACGCCCCGCTCAGCGACAGCGAGGACAACAGGCAGCACGTCAGATACGTCAAAACAGACGGCAGACTCTTGGGCCGGGCCGGCTGGAGCAGCAAGACCGCTAGCCTCTGCAGTGGAGCCTCCCTCTCCTGTGACTTACTGTCCCAGAGCCGACTTACCAAGTCCAAGAGTATTAGCTGCCTGGACAACAAGCTCTCCATCTACAAGCCCTCTGGTGGGGCTCCGGTGGGTCAGGAGGCCCAGGGGGGCCAGGAGGAGCAGAAAGAGTACCAGAAACAGGAGGACCTTCCTGGGGGAGGTGGACTGAGTGGTGGTCCCTTGAGCTGGAGCACCCTCTCCCTGGGACCTTCATCCAACCACAGCCACAAGCGCACCCTCTCTCTCAGCCGCCCCGTGTCAGGGACATCCTCTGTGGCCATCCGTAAGAAGATCTCAGAATGGGAGTGCAGGAGGGTGGCTCTGCCTAGGATGAGCCTGTGTCTGGAGAAGAGGCCTGTAGGTGAGCGTGTGGGCGGCAGCGAGGGCTGCCCCAGCCTCCTCCCCTCACCTTGCAGTGAGAAGACCTTTGACTTCAAGAGCATCCGGAGGATGAGTAAAGCTTTCTCCGAGTGCTCCTGTCCAGAGACAGAGGAAGAGGAGGCAGCCTCAGACAGGGAGTGCCTGGGCCGCTTCCAGAAGAGGCCAGGAAAGACAGACTCCTCTGCGTTATTCCTGAGCTCCCTGTCTGCTCGGAAGGAAACGTCTGCTGTACTCAATCGGATACAAAAGATCGAGAAGGTGCTGAAGGAGAGCCCCATCCAGCCACCGCGGTATCTTAGTAACTGCTATGCACCAGACAAAACGAGACAGAAGTGTTTTATGATAGGTGGGATCGAGGACTTGGACAGTAGGGGCACCAGTAAACGCAGCAGTATATGTTCCGTGGCCACAGAACCAGACGCCCTGCCAGCCTCTGATAAACTCTCCAGACAGAGGTTCAGTATGAGCTCAATCCGGTCAGAGACCGAGAGCCCAGAGCTCCCCTGTCAACAGACCCCGGAGGGCATGCCAGTCAACCCCTTGCCCAAACCTAAACGCACCTTTGAGTACGACGCCAACCGCAACCACAAGGGCACGTCGCCAAGCAATGGACTACCTCCTTGCAGTGCTTCTGAGGAGTCACCGCCCCTGCTGCCCACCACCCCAGCACCCAACATGACGCGAAATCTGACAAAGGACAGGAGCTCCCCCAAGAGACTCCAGGACAGGTGAGAATAGTCACGTCACCTCTAGACGTGTACGCTCTTAGATAAAGGGGTTTGTAATATGTTATCCGACTGTCCCCAAAGGAGAACCTGTTTTGGTTCAAGTTAGAACCCTTTGTGGTTCCAGTTAGAACCCTTTTAGGTTCCGTGTAGAACCCTCTGTAGAAAGGGTTCTTTCTACCTGGAACCAAAAGTGTTCTACCTGCAACCAAAAAGGGTTCTTCAAAGTGTTCTCCTATGAGGATAGCCAAAGAACTCTTTAAGGTTCTAAATAGCACATTCTGTTCTAAGTGTAGTCTTTTGTTGTTATGGCATGTGTCAGTAAGTCCACGGTTCAGTGAACTGATGTTTTGTGTTGTGCTTAGGGCATTCTCAGACAGTAAAAACATGTGTATCTTATCCCCCGGGCCCTTCCTCCCCCTCAGAATCAGCCCTGCTGATCAAACAACATGGCGAACAGGAGATGCTGATTTATGTAGCTGCAAAACAAAACATGGGTCCTGCAGGCTGCAGTAAAAACAGAGAGGCAGTGAATTTGTTTAGTTCCTTTCTGAGAGTTGCACATGGACGGCTAGAACATTTATTTGTCTTGGATTTGTAAATGTCTCTAGCATGTCCTGAGAATGTTTTTAGGGAGGTAAGGATCATAGACCAAGCGTTTACTTTGTTGGTGTTCAAGTGTATCTATCTGACTACAGTTCTGGCTGTAGACAGTAGTCAGATAGACAGTAGAGCGGCCTCGCTCACTTCGTAGTGATGCTGCTAACTGAATTGGTTCCAGCATGTCTGCCTCTGTTCAGCGTTTGATAATAAGCATATAAACATTGAATCTGCTGTTAA
This sequence comes from Salvelinus fontinalis, assembly GCF_029448725.1. NCBI lineage: Eukaryota > Metazoa > Chordata > Actinopteri > Salmoniformes > Salmonidae > Salvelinus > Salvelinus fontinalis. The sequence goes on from NC_074699.1 coordinate 29,581,514, forward strand.
TTTTCTTAAGGCCTCAATGTTTTCCTGCATTAGAACGACAGTATTTTTGGCTTCATATGAAGAGGATAGCATTGTTCTATTGATATTGTTCATAGCTTTTGTTTTTCTGTTTTTTTCTAATTTGATTTGTCTAGAATGTTGCCATTGAAATGGAATATGTTAAATGTAGTTTCTGCTGTTTTTCCAGTGTTATTTTGTAATAATGTCAGTCTTTCATTGAACAACATTAAGTAGCCTAATTGCAATATAAAACAAATTTCAAATGTCAACTACATTAGACAGGGCATTGTGTATCTTAGTATAAGGCCAGGTAACAAACGTCTGCTGTCCGTGAGAAACAAAGTATTATTGTAAATAGGTCTATAACACAATGCACTGTAATAATGGTTGATATAGAACATCCTTAAATATCACTGCTCAGCTCCAGCCAAACTGTTCATGTCCAAGACCATCAATTGTTCTATCCTTGAAATCCAACAGCTTTTCAACAACGTTCCAAGTCACTCTTACATCAAAACAGGACTGTGTTCTTCTTCTATCATGCCCGTTATTTAGCAAAGGCCTACAGTGTATTGTCTTGCCAGTGGACACCCCAAGGTTCCCAGTGTGCCTCCTCATCCTTCTTCATTATGTTGCTATAGAGCTGTGCAGTACAGGCAGCTATTAGCCTGTTATGTCTTTCTGGAACACTTGATATTGTTTATTACCCTCGTTCTTTATCCCCCTTAAAATTGCCTTCAGAGCACAACTTGTTCAGGCCAATGACTAAGGGCAGGGCCTTGCCAGATCCTCTTGATGAGCGGGGAAAAGATCCTTTAATGTCCCTGACTTGGAGTCAGTGTTTAACATGCCTGCGGCAGACGCAATTTCAGAGCATGTTTAAAAGCCATGAGCCGTCAATGGTGTAGGACAGCAGGATAGCAGGCGTGATCTCACTGATCTAATGGAGAGACACTCCCCCTGTCCTGTTCTGAGCATTCAGAGTCCAGACACACACAAGCTGTCATGCTGTGTACATACGTACAGTACACAGAACTCCAGATTTTTTGGGGGTTGGTGGTAAATATACAGGAAATTACTTTGTGATTGGAGCATATGTTGCTGTCAGTGTAATTAGTTTAGTGGTTCTCTGAACCAGTTCTCTCGCTCTCTCGCTCGCTCAGCTTCATAGAGGGCTGTTGAGGGATGAGGCATATTTGGGTCTCCTTGGAACAGTGGCTTTCATCCTCTCAGGTGGTCCTCGTTGATTGTAATCGGCCAGTAGAGGATGTCAGGATGGAATGAAACCTCTGGACTGCAGCTCTCCTCTCCACTGTCTCAGCACACAGCCATGCATGATTAAATGCAACATTCTTTTTTGCTTTTTTCCATCCTCCCTGTTTCTTGTTTCTTCCCATCTTTCCTTCCCTCCCATTCGCTGTCCTCCCTCTTTTCCTCTCTGTGATTCTCCCTCCACCAATCCCCTCGCTTTCTCTTTCTGACTCTTTCTCTCTTTCTGACTCTTTCTGACTCTCTCACTCTCTCACTCTTTCTGACTCTTTCTCACTCTCTCACTCTTTCTGACTCTCTCTCTCTCTCTCTGACTCTTTCTCTCTCTTTCTCTCTGACTCTTTCTCTCTCTTTCTCTCTGACTCTTTTTCTCTGACTCTTTCTCTCTCTTTCTCTCTCTTTCTCTCTGTCTCTCTCTCTCTCTCTCTCTGACTCTTTCTCTCTGACTCTTTCTCTCTCTTTTTCTCTGACTCTTTCTCTCTCTCTCTCTCTCCAGGGAGTCATGTGAGTTGGAGGATGCTGCCAGCCTGGCCTCCTCGTACCCGTCCTCTCACACAGAGAATGGCACTGTTTCCACAGAGACTCGCAGCAGCAGCCGGCCCAGCTCCAAAAACACTTTAGAGGAGAACGCCTATGAGGACATAGTGGGTAAGCATGGTGCTGTGTCTGGATACCTGAGGATAACACAGCCTGACCTGCAACACTTACTGATGCATTGTAATTCAGTGAATAACCAGGATTGTTGAAAGCCAAACTCTGTTAGTGACTGCTGATGCAAGCAGTAATTCCAAAATCCTTTCACACACTTGGTAGATTTCTAGAGAGGTCTGATTGTTGGCCACTCTCTCATATCCTCACACTCTCAGCTGCCAAGTAGACTGGATTGTCTTTATTCTGAAGGATGGCCTGAAGATGTGCTGCTTTCTGGTTTCACCATCAACTCCTAATTGTTATGGACTGATAACAAGTATTTCTTTATATGCTATAAACTGTGTGTCTGTCTCCAGACAATGGTTATGTGGGAGCCAGAAACAACAGATGGGTTATATAATGCTAGCTGGCCTTCCCCTGTTTAAAAGGAATTTGACAGGTGTACATTTATACCCCATCTGCTTTCTATTGGACAATCCCAATTAGCTGACTGAAAAACTCTCAGGGCTTTTCAAAAATCAATGCTAGATTTATACTTCATATTCCTGCTTTATGTTTATTCAGCCCTGTATGGTTATGTAAAGAAAATTGATCATCACTCACTCTTCATTATCACTCACTCTTCATTATCTTTAGACAAAGAATGGCATTCCGCTGTTTACTGGATTATATTGTAAGATAACTCTGTGGCTTGGGAAAATGTCAACTTGATGTGCCTCAGCTAAAAGCCCAGACCTAGCACTAAAGCTAATTTCACATAAACCAAGTGTTCGACAGTCTCACAATGAATTGTTTTCACAAAATTGGGGGAATATCTATCCTCCAACAAGGACTTTTGACCTCTTGATAGTTTTAGTAACATGGAAAACTACAATATAAGCAAGACCAACTATACATTCTCTGTATTGAGGGTGACAAAGTACAATTGTATGCCAAATTCCTTTCCAGTAGTAAACGTCCTGAGGACTGTGGACAGTGAAAAGGCTGGTTCTCCTGAGGTGCTTCATGTGGCAGCGATGTCTGTCACGTCTTGCCCGGCCATTCTCGGCCCCTCCACTATAAATCTACTTCCTGCTCATCAGGCTTGAATGTGAGACCCAGTAAAAGAATGGGGGCTGACATGTTTTTAGTTGGAAATTAGAGATTGAGTGTTGGTTGATATATGTTTGTAGCCTTTGAGCATTTTTTTTGCAAGCACATGGGTCAAATTAAGACTGTGATGGCCATATTTCTCCCTCATACATGGTTGACTCTCTTCCTCTATTCGTCCTCTATGGCGTTTTATTCAGTCTCTGAAGATGACCAATGGTTCCAGGCAGAGCATGAATCGGTGGCCGCGAGAGGACCCGGGGGACTTTCATGCGTACCCCAACAAAGAGTCCATTGTTCGCCGGCCGAACACCTCGAGTATGGGATCGGCGATGCGGTCGAAGGCATTTTGGCTGAATGATGATTAGTTAGAGAGAAATACATTGCCTCTGTGAGCTGTCCCTCCCCAGTAATCCTGGCTTCTCCAGTCTGAAATAGGCCTAGCTGGCTCTGATCACAGCATGGAATGGCGGTCTCCACCACCGCTAAGCAGCGGTTTACAGGTCAGATGTTCCGTTGGAGGCAGCAGCCACAGCAGTGGGAGATAAGCCATGTTCTAGTCCCTCTCCGCTCGTATTTCAACGTGTAACAGCCCAGACACTTTGGACTCAGACACACACAGCCCTTCTCGAAGCATTTAATCAACTATGTGAGGAGATCATAGCTGTCTGAGGCAGTAGCCCACTGACAATGAGTACATCAAATAAAGATTCTTCTCAAAATAAAATAAAATGTTCTACATGCGCTGGATACTACTGGTGGAGACATTACTGTGAAATCCTTGCTCACGGGCCCTTCCCATCGTTTCAGAATAATAAAAAATAGTAACACAAGGAATAAAATAAACTACACAAGAATGGAGTTATATACAGGGAGTACGAGTACCAGATCAATGTGCAGAGGTATGTGGTATTTGAGGTAAATATGTACATGAAGGCAGGGTAAAGTGACTAGTCATCGTGATAGATGATAATAATAAGACTAACATATAGAACAGAGTAGCAGCAGCATATGATGAGTGTAAAAGTGTCCAACCACTTCCGTATTCAGGGCATCACTGGTACTTCCTGTTTGAGATTTTGTTTGTAAACAGGAAGCAGGAAAATGGAGTCATGGTCAGATTTGCCAAAGGGAGGATGAGGGAGGGCCTTGTTTGCATTTCTGTTGGTAGAACAAAAGTGGTCTATAGTTTTAGTGCCATTAGTGGCACAGGAGACGTGTTGGTAGAAGTGAGGTAGGACGGTTTTAATTCTCCACCCGACCACTTGTTTGTTTATGGCTCCATACAGTTGAGCGCCAGAGTGGTGTTGGTTTGTGGAGGGATGTAGACAACTGTGATAATTACAGATGAGAACTCTTGGTAGATAAAAGGGTCTGTAGCTTACCATGAGGTATTCTATATCAGGTGAGCAAAAGCTAGAGATTTCCTTCACACTGGAAACAGCACACCAGTTGTTATTTATGAAAAAAACACACTCCTCCTTTCAACTTCCCCGAAGCTGCCGTCCGATCCTGCCACTACATGGAGAATCCACTGAGTACTACGTGCATATCGTCATCATCCAGCCATGTTTCATTAAGTCATATTGCAGCTTTTCAAGTCTCTCTGATTAGATACTCTCGAATGAATTCTTGAGTGACTGGACATTTGCCAATATTCACTGGTTTCTCATTCTGAAGCAAGTGAAGTCAGTCTGAAGTCAGTGTTTCTTATGTCTAATTGGCAACTGTCAAAATGTACTTTGAGAAGATCAGTCATCTGCCACCTGTGTTATGATGAAATTCATGATTCATTATGGTGCTTTTCAAGTCTCTCTGATTAGATACTCTCAAATGAATTCTTGAGTGACTGGACATTTGCCAATATTCACTGGTTTCTCATTCTGAAGCAAGTGAAGTCAGTCTGAAGTCAGTGTTTCTTATGTCTAATTGGCAACTGTCAAAATGTACTTTGAGAAGATCAGTCATCTGCCACCTGTGTTATGATGAAATTCATGATTCATTATGGTGTTATGGTATAAATGGTTATATTATGACAAGCTATAGTTTGATTGGCGTAGTGCCACTGGGAATAGGTTTCCTGTCTGGTGAATCAGGATCTGTACACAAGTGACTCAGTAGTAATGGATTATGCCTGCGTCATCAACCCCAAGCTGAACTGAGTCTCTCTAACATCATTATGTCAACAGTGGTGGTGGTGAGGTAAGACGGCCTCCCTGGCCTGTCTGTCTGAGCCAGATTATCTCTGCTCTAACACTGCATGGGAATCTGCTGACTGGAATAATGATGCTTTGTTTTGTCTCTGTAATCATACATTTCACATAGATTTATGAATTGCTGATGAATACAGTATGGCATTTCTCTTTAATTTACAGTTGAAGTTCTCTGAAGGATGTACACTGTACAGTTACAGCATGGTTTGTGGTGCCACCAAACGTTTAGACAGATCTCAAGCCCGTTTTGGTCCCCTGAACATCTCTGTTTATTACATGAATGACTGGTGCCACTGTAGCAGCCACTCGTTGGCGAGGGACATTCTGTCCATAGCCCTTTTATGGGGTAATCCCATCCTGACATTGTGTAGATAGTCTGTCCTCTGTCTCGCTCTAGAGAGAGCCTATTGTGTCAACAGATGCCGAGTCACAGTGTGGGTGCAGCCAGGTCAGGAGTGGTGTGCCCACTATGTGTGTGTGTGTGTGTTTGTGTGTGTGTTTGCGTGTGTGTGTGTGTGCGTGTGTTTGGATGTGAGTAACCACAGCAGTTGATTAGTACCTTCCAGTGCGTCAGAAGCCATGGAGACATATCATCATCCCAGCAGGCTGTCATTACTCTGCTTCAGTTGAATGGGGTCCAGAGCACTGAGACATCAGTCAGTCCAGCCCTAGAGCTGGGCCATACAGATAAATATCCATGTCGCGATAAATTGCCTGAATTGATGTGATAATGATAAATATATCAATAGTTTATAACATTAATGTGCACCACAGTATATTTTTTCATATTACCCTTAAAACTACTATTACTGGCCTCCCGGGTGGCACAGTTGTCTAAGGCACTGCATCGCAGTGCTAGCTGTGCCACCAGAGATTCTGGGTTCGAGCCCAGGCTCTGTCGCAGCCGGCCGCGACCGGGAGGTCCATGGGGCGACGCACAATTGGCCCAGCGTCATTCGGGTTAGGGAGGGTTTGGAAGGCAGGGATATCCTTGTCTCATAGCGCACTAGCCACTCCTGTGGCGGGCCGGGCGCAGTGCACGCTGACCAGGTCGCTAGGTGTACGGTGTTTCCTCCGACACATTGGTGCGGCTGGCTTCGGGGTTGGATATGCATTGTGTCAAGGTTGGGTTTCGGAGGACGCATGGCTCTCGACCTTCGCCTCTCCCGAGTCCGTACGGGAGTTGCAGAGATGAGACAAGACTGTAACTACTACCAATTGGATACCACGAAATTGGGGAGAAAAAAGGGGTAAACCCCCCCCCCCCCCAAAAAAAACTGCTACTACTAGTCTGTAGCCATCAATTGCCCAATTTAACAATCACACACACAATTTCGTGGTAAACTTATTTCATTTCATTTCAAACTTCATATTTCTCTAGTAGGCTACTCGTAACAAACAATATCAGCAAAATGCCTGCGATAAGTGATCGGTGTATCATCAGCTCTGATAATACATAGGGAGGGAAGAGGGAAAAGCCCAGTCTGACTGGAATTTCATTTTCACTATGACATGGCAGAATGCTCTGATGTTCTCACTAAGATGGTTCATAAATAGGCAATAAATTATGAACCCCTTTTAACAAAACAGATACCTTTAACAGATACATTTAGCACAGTTTAACGTTGGCCTTCAAGGTGTTCCTCCGTTTATAGGATTCTCTTCCATCATTGAGATGCTGAAGTGTAGATTTAGTGTCGTCTCTTTTAACAGACACTAGCTCTGCTGTAGGACTCATTCTCGTCTTTCACTGCAAGTCTTTCCCATCATGCCTTTCGACACCATCTGGCTCTGTTTTCCTTTTTAGTGCAGTTCCTTCGTTTTCTCACAACCTTTTCAGACCCAGCTGAAATGCTATTCTCAGAGCACGTCTGGGTGGACATGGGCAGGGGTGTTATACAAGTTTTTATACACGCTGGCTGGCCTTTATCCAGGTGACATCAGTGAAAGCAGTGCTGTGTGAGATTCCCGTCAGTGTGCAGTGGGAAAACCCAAAACTCTTTGTGCAACACCTCTGAAATGTTGAGTGAACATTTCTACATCAACAGTCACATTGCAAAGATGTGAGAATGAAGTTCAGTGATACCTGAGAGGAAGAGGAAGAGGAGGAGGATGTCCCGCTCCTCTCCTCCCCTTCGCCTCCCGCAGCAGACAGCCTGCATACTCCGGCCGTGACTCACCACTAGCAGCCCAGTGTCCGGGAGTCTCGGCACAGTGCAGTCGGTCAGGGGCCGCCGGGGCCCTGGGCCAACAGTAACTGTTTAAAGAGACAGTACATTTGGGCATTGTAGCAGCCAGTTGAGAGTGACCTTTAACCTGGCCCCTGCATGACTTATTTGATCTGTGCTACACCACTGGGAGCCTCTCTCCTGCCCCCCAACTCCCTCTCCTGCCCCCCGTCATCTCACACAGACTCTGGCCTGAAGCCCCTGTGGCTTTGTCTTGTCTAGTCAAATACCTTCCTTCTCCCTGAACCTTAACAGATCCTTCTGAACAGCTGCTGCTGTTATCTTAGACCTTAATCTGTTTTCTTAATGTTGTCACACAGAGAAGGAGAACCCGTACGAGGACGTGGACCTGAAGAGGAGGAGTTTGGGTCGGAAGAACCGCTTGGTACCAGAAAGCAACCGGACCTGGACCTCCCAGAAACTCAACTCACCTCCTCAGGTAACCCAGCTAGCTAGCAGAACTGAGGTATTTTCCAACGGTAAAATTCTCCCTCAGACTAGAGTTAGATCTCTGAAACCTGGACAGGATCCTCCAGTAATCATGTTTCACAGCTAGATTTCTCATTATTTGCGCTACAGAAGCCTTTTGATGTGTTGAAACCTGGTGGAGTTCCAGTAAAATACTGTCAGTCTGCCTGGAAATGTAGGTTTGGCTCTGCTGCTTCAATATGGATGTGCACTGTCTCGTCGTAGGAAAGACGATTTAGAATTTCCTGGGAATGTTCAGCTGGGAATGAGGTCACTGTGCAGTGAGGAAAATATATTGTATTATTGGGTACGGTTACTTATTGTCATGACAAAAACCTCAGTCAATCCCAGACCAAACCAGGATCCATTGCTTCATCCTATGGGGCCTGGTCAGAAATTGTGCACTATAAAGGGAATAGGTTGCCAACTGGGGCACAGCCTCAGTATTGTCCTCTCTCTCCCCCTCCACAGCTGCCCTCTCAGCCCAGTAGTCAGTCCCTGCGCCTCTCTGGTCCCACAGACAAGAAGAGTCACCGTGCGTCCCACCTGTCCAAGCGACACAGCCATGATGACATGCTGCTTCTGCCGCCCCAGCTGGGGGTCTCTCCCTCCCCCTGCTGCCTGCTGGATGACAGCCTGAACAGCGCCAGCGACACCCTGGCCTCCCGTAGGCACCGGAGGATCCCCAAGGTACAATATAAAACACTCCAGGCTGTAGGAATGAACCTGTTCTCTCCATGAGGATCTCCTCAAGGACTATTCTATTCTTGCAAGCCATGTATCTACGGGGCATTTTGCCTGAAAGGCAAAATGAAGATGGATTTGCTATAGACTATACAAATGTCATTATTTTGAATAATTCCTAAATGCACTGTGACGGAAACTCTTTGCTGTTTCTGTTCATACTCTGTTTTAAACACAAGCCATATCCCAGGGATAGTTCTGGACATGCAGAGAGAGAGAGCACTGAGAAGGATTTTCGGAGGATCTCGGCCTCCTCCCACGCACTAAATGGAGCCAACTTTGAAGAGCTTCACCACAAGAGACCAGATTGTCCTCTACTGTAGGTTGCACACACACTGAGCTTCCCCTTTCCTCTCACTGTTTACAGATGGTCCAGAGAATCAACTCCATTTACTCTACCAAGAGAGGGAAGAAGAGGTTGAAGAAGCTGTCCTTGTCTAATATTGAGACGGCATCTCTGAGAGGTACATAGGGGCTCCTCCCTTCCTTCTCTCCATCCACTGTCTGGATCAGGGAGTAAATATTTGTCTCCCCCACCCACATAGTGTCCCAGTCATCTCATCTCTATGGCATAAACATACAGTTGTAGAGTTGACCCCTGACCCTAAACAAACCTTTCTCTCTCCGATCTGTTTACAGATGACAACAGCGAGAGTGAGAGCGACTCTGATGACAGGTTCAAAGGTGAGAGGTCACAGTATGCAGTTGAAGCTCAGTCTCTGGAGAACAATGGTGCACTTGGTCTATAGCTGTCTGTTTCTGCACAGACAGAGGATTTGTCCCACTCACAGCAGATACAACAAGCGCACGTCTCTGTTTTGACAAGTCAGTGTTTGGAGCGAGACATCGATCAAGTGACTTGTGACCAAAGGGACCACAGAAATGTAACTGAAAGGCAAAATGAAGATGTCATGGATGTGCTTTAGACTATACAACTGTCATTCTTTCATATAAATACTAAATGCACTATGTCCGAACTCATTGCTGATTCTGTTCATACTCTGTTTTAAACACAAGCCATCTGTGATGACAGTTATGGTGAACTATAAGGTTTGTATTTCTCTCTAATCTGTGTTTAGGTTGTTATGTGTTGGACTGTGTGAGGATAAACATGTGTGAGTATAGAGGTTTAATCAGTGTGTTGAAACCCAGCTAACGTTTTAAATCCGGTTAAGTTTTGGTTCTCAGAATGTTTTTGGCAGGTTAGAGAACAATCATTTAACCTCCATTTGTTTGGTTTTCAAAGCATTTTGTGATAAAAAAAAAAATCATCCCAGGAACTTCCTGGCAACTTTTCAGGGGGAAGTTCCTTGAATGTTTGATTTCCTTTTACATTGTAACATGGTTTTGGAAACATCATGCTTGACTAAATATGTTCCAATAATGATTGGAGAACATTCTCTCATTATGTTCTCTCTCAACCTAAGGGGAATCCAATGGTAACATTTCATTAGTTATGGGAATGTGTCTCGTTAGCTGGGAAGTGGATGTTGGACTGTAAGTTCTTTGTCAGACTGCATGGTTTGTAGTGCATTATTAGCTGTGAGTGCTGTCAGTTGTGTGTAGTACACAGTGTTTGGGATATGCATTTTGTCGATACAACCCTGTACTGAAGATTGAACTGTCCATATCCCTTTCTCTTCTCTCCCCAGCCCACACCCAGAGGCTGCTGAAGCTGCAGTCAATGCTGCGGAGGGCCCCTAGCTACCGCACACTGGAGCTGCAGCTGATTGAGTGGCAGGAGAGGGAGCTGTTTGAGTACTTTGTGGTGGTGTCCCTCAAGAAAAAGCCCACCAAGAACTCCTTCTCTCCCGAAGTCACCTACCAGTTCCCCAAGGTAAGGGAACAACCAAACTGTATACTGGCCCCTCGAGTCCCTTGGTCATGGGTCAGACAGCAGTGTCAAGTCCCTTAAGTGAGAGAGAGGATTTAAACAGGAAGGGGTCCTGGTACATAACTGTTTCTTCTGAGACATTACTCACTGGACCTACAGAAGTATGTATGCTGAGATCTGTGATATATGGAGGTCGGAGACCCTTACCAATGTTGTTTGCATGTTGAAATAGAATTGAAAATTGCTTATTTTCATACAGAACAATATTGATTTCGGCAGTCAAAAACGTCAGTGTTATTTCATCTACTTTTAGTAGCCATTATGGCCACTTTAGTCCAGCACATACAGTTCCTTCAGAAAGTATTCGTACCTCTTGACTTACTCCACATTTTGTTCTGTTACAGCCTGAATTCATATATATATTTTTTTATGTCTCCCCCATCTACACACAATACCCCATAATGACAAAGTGAAAACATGTTTTAAGAAATATTTGCACATAAAAAAAAGGAAATACAGAAATATCTAATTTACATAAGTATTCATACCCCTGATTCAATACATGTTATAATCACCTTTGGCGGCGATTACAGAGTCTTTCTGGGTAAGTCTACTAAGAGCTTTACACACCTGGATTGTACAATATTTGCATATTATTATTTTTTTAATTCTTCAAGCTCTGTCAAGTTGGTTGTTGATCATTTCTAGCCATTTTCAAGTCTTGCCATAGATTTACAAGACAATTTAAGTCAAAACTGTAACTAAGCCACTCAGGAACATTCAATGTTGTCTTGGTTAGCAACTCCAGTGTATATTTGGTCTTGTGTTTTAGGTTATTGTCCTGCTGAAAGGTGAATTTGTCTTCCAGTATCTGTTGGAAAGCAGACTGAACCAGGTTTTCCTCTAGGATTTTACCTGTGCTTAGTTCTATTTCATTTATTTTTATTTAAAAAACCCTGTGTAGTCCTTGCTGATGATAACTATACCCATAACATGATGCAACCACCATGCTTGAAAATATGAAGAGTGGTACTCAGTGATGTGTTGTGTTGAATTTGCACCAAACATAACATTTTGTATTCAGGACATGAAGTTAATTTCTTTGTCACATTTTTTGCAGTTTTTCTTCAGTGCCTTATTCTAAAACATACATCCTGTTTGTAATATTTTTATTCTGTAAAGGCTTCCTTATTTTCATTCTGTCATTTAAGTTAGTATTTAGGAGTAACTACAATGTTGTTGATTCTCCTATCACAGCCATTAAGCTCTGTTTTAAAGTCACCATTGGCCTCATGGCGAAATCCCTGAGTCGTTTCCTTCCTCTCCGGCATCTGAGTTAGGAAGGACTGTAGTAACTGGGTGTATTGATACACCATCCAAAGCGTAATTAATAACTTCACCATGCACAAAGGAATGTTTAATGTCTGTTTAATTTTTTACCCATCTACCAATTGGTGCCCTTCTTTTCGAGGCATTGGAAAACATCCCTGGTTTTGTGGTTGAATCTGTGCTTGAAATTCACTGTTCGACTGAAGGACCTTACAATTATCTGTATGTGTGTAGGTACAGAGATGAGGAAGTCATTCAAAAATTATGTTAAACACTATTTTTGTCCATGCAACTTTATGTGAGTTGTTAAGCACATTTTTACTCATGAACTTGTTTAGGCTCGCCATAACGAAGGGGTTGAATATTTATTGACTCAAGACATTTCAGCTTCTAATTTAAAATTGATTTGTAAACATTTAAAAATATATAATTCCACTTTGACATTATGAGGTATTTTGTGTAGGCCAGTGACACAAAATCTGAATGTAATCCATTTTAAATTCAGGCTGTAACACAACAAAATGTGGAAAAAGTCAAGGGGTGTGAATATTTTCTGAAGGCACTGTAGATGCAGATATTGCTGAAGAGTAGGGCCATGGCCGTAACATACGGGTTGAGGGAGTTTTCGGAGTTTATTGACAGTAAGTGGTGTAACCAGGAAACGGTTTCTATGGTAGTTAAGTGTTTACTTACTCAAAGATCTCTTTTTAAGTTATTTAAGATTTGCTTCAGTGATAGAATCCCCTGGGAGATATCGGTATGCTGGTTCTCTGCCAGAGAAAAGCCTGACCCAATGACGTCGGGGGGGAGAGGGGGTAGAGAGGGAGGTTGGGGGTGATAAGGGGAGGAGGCACTGACCCTGTGTGGGAGAATGCTTAGGCTGGTCATTTATTCTTACTGTAGGGGACGTTTTTGGGGACCCTGTAAAGAGGACAGACTCAGTAGACTGTAAGCGTCTGGGTCTGTTTCTGACTGAGACGTTTCCTGTTCCTTTCTCGTCTCACAGCTAGAGAGGCCCACCAAGCTGATGAGGGAGGCAGAGCAGAGACTCAAAGCCATCCCCCAGTTCTGCTTTCCAGATGCCAAGGACTGGACCCCAGTGTCTGAATACAGCAGGTACAGTACAGATTACTATACAACCCCACTGCGTCACAGAGGAAAGCTCACCACCACACTGTTGGTCTATTAGTCCCATTCCTTGCCTGAACCAGATGGGTACTAATCAGTTGTGATGCACAAGTGTTCCATATATAGATTAAGGTTAAAAAACTAACAAATCGATAGTATGATTAGACGTGTAAATATCAACGAGTAAAATTAGGAAGAAAACACAAAGATGTAATGCCATTATCTTCATGAAATCCTGGTAGATTCTTACTCTCACTCCTGCTCCTGACAACGTGGGTCCCTAAAACAGTCTTCTCTCTCCGCCACAGAGACTGTGCTACTTCACCAACCCTAACGTGTGAATGAGATCCAACACTATGTTTCCTTTGATCACTGTTCAATCTCTACAATCTGTATGCTGGTTTGACTATAACAGAGACTGTGTGTGTGTGTGTGTTTGTGTGTGTTTCGGTACAGTGAGACCTTCTCGTTCATGTTGACTGGAGAGGATGGCAGCAGGAGGTTTGGGTACTGCAGGCGTCTGCTGGTAAGCAAGCCACCATTAGTTCACTGGTCCCTGTTCTGTTCACACCCTGCTGAGCCAGCCCTGTTTGTTTTGACAAGGTTTTTTTCTTTCCTGTGGGACCATTGAGGTGTTATTGCATCACCAAACTGGGTGTGAATAGGAGAGAAAGTAAATAAAGTGCATTTTAATGTCCGTATGTAACAAAGCTTGGTTGTTTTTGCCTTTCAAAACGGTCGGAATGAATCCTAGTAAAACTGGACTCCTTCTGTTTCATGAGAGTTTCTCAGGAGAAGAATGCCGAAAAACATCATGAAATGTCTAAGTTTGTCATTGTGGAGCACAACCCGCCTGTAAGGGTTTCTAGTCATTTGATGTTTTACGACGAGCCCACATTTGGCTTGAGTTCAGAAAGTATGGAGGTGTGGGATGTTGTGCTTGCTGTGATTTGTTTTTAATGTCACTGTTATGCCCAATAATGTGTACATTCACAAAGTGTGTATGTTTTGTAGGGTTTGTCAGTGTGTTTTAATAGCCTACTGTATTTGTGGGTCGCGTAGACCGAGATGGGGGCCATTCTTAAACTCAGTTCTGACTGTTACTTGACTGTATTGAGCTCAGTAGTTGCTGACATTAAGTAGCTGTAGATCAGACGACTCCTGATGCTGTGAGAGAGGTGAGTTTCCTCCTCTCCGGTAACCCAGCTCCTTCCTTCCCTGGTGGAAGTCTAAGGAGTTGGCATGAACAACACATTCCTAAGGACTTTAACCAAGTTCCACATGCTTGATTTAATCATCCATTTAGAGAAAGCAGAGGAGAAAATTGCATACCTAATATGGACAAGTGGATTTCGGGATTTCTTTATATGTATGCACGTGTTAATTCGTGTGTGTGTGCACGTGTGTGTGTGTTAGATGGATAGATCCAGGAGGCCTGGTTGGCTCCAGAGTAGACTGGTCTGTGATTGTTTAGTGTGGAGGGTAGAGGGGATTATTAACTGTGTAGAGACTGCAGCACCTGTGTTTAGTTTACAATGGGAAGCTTCAGTCTCTCCAGATTAAATACGTCCACCTCCAGCAACTGAAAGACCAGATTTATAAATATTTCTTCAACCACCGCCGATTGTGAACTAACCTGGTACTTTCTCTGAATAAAAGCAAGTACATCATATAGCTTTGGTCAAATTAAGCTGTTGGCTTTATCATGTTTGTGTGTATGGTATTGTTTCTCATTGATGTTGCATTATAAACCTTATAAATGTTGCATTATATTCTCATTGATGTTGCATTATAAACCTAACCAAGTATCTTATCTTAGTATCTATTGCCACATTACTGTCTGCGTTACCTTACAAGCCTCTCTTCCCCAGTGACTGACGAGACTCTTAATTTGTGCCCCTGTTCTAGCCGAGTGGGAAAGGGCCTCGCCTTCCTGAGGTGTACTGCGTCATCAGCCGACTGGGCTGTTTCCACCTGTTCTCCAAGGTGAGTTCATGCTTACACATAAACACACACACATAAACACACACACACACCCTAGTGTAGCCGTCGTCGCGGTTACCTGTCTCTGAGCCGAGCCGAGGCCACTGTTCCCAGGAATGAACTAGTTGAGGCTGTGCCAGCATTTCCACTCAAAGGCATCCTGTCCAGCATAAACCTTATTTTCTGCTTTTTCCTCTGATTTCCCAGTTCAATTGTTTCCTTCACTTGTTCCTGAGTTGAGCTAACATGAAACAGAGTGCTCATTGTGTTTAAGTACTCATGCCTTATCTGCCTCCTCATGAATCCTCTATGAACGGTGTATTTGAAGTAAATAAGGCCTGTGTTAAGGGAAACAATTAAGAGGTAGTAGACATATCTAATGAATGAAAATAACTTTTTATTACTGTGTCGTGAGTACTAAAATGTGCCAAAAAACTCAGTTTAATTTCATATTCATTTAAGGGCAAAAGGATGCATAAATACAATAGATTGTTTCTGTCTTGTGACAGCACAGGCACCTCAACAGTGAGGGTGGAACAGCCCTCATACAGGTGGGGGTGTAGGTTTCAGAAGGCACCATTTTGAGGGCTTGAGACCTGCGTAGGTGAGAGAGGAAATGTTTTCCACGGAGTTTGAAGTGCTTTTCTAGTTAAGGCGAGAAAGATGGGAGTGTTTGATTTCACCGGGAACAGAGGGTGTGTGGGGAGTGGAGGGGATATCATGTGACTCTGAATGTGAGTATGTCTATCTCCAACAAACTTTCCAGACAGTAGTAGGCAGGTCTGACACAGACAGACACATGGGCATATTGGGTGGGATTTTTCTTTGCTATTTTCCATATATATCAGACAGCCACAGATTGAAATTCATACTGTATTTGTCAAACGGGGCAAAGGTAGCCTGGTTCCAGACAATAGCAGGAGCTTTCCTTCAGACAGCAACACGCTACCATTTCCATTCCATCAACACTGGCCATATTGACAGAATGTACTTGGTCTAGGTCTATTACTAGACTCTCAATCTACATCACAAGTGAAACATTATTTCCTCTTTAGTGCACTACTTTTGACCACGGTCCTATATAGGGAATTTGGGACTTTCTGTTTGAAATATTGAGTGTTGTGTCTGCAGTGTGGTCTAACTCTCAACCTCCTGTCATGTGCTGTGTGGTCTAACTCTCAACCTCCTGTCCTGTGGTGTGTGGTCTAACTCTCAACCCCCTGTCCTGTGCTGTGTGGTCTAACTCTCCACCCGCTGTCCTGTGCTGTGTGGTCTAACTCTCAACCCCCTGTCCTGTGCTGTGTGGTCTAACTCTCAACCTCCTGTACTGTGCAGTGTGGTCTAACTCTCAACCCGCTGTGTGGTCTAACTCTCAACCCCCTGTCTTGTGCAGTGTGGTCTAACTCTCAACCCCCTGTCCTGTGCTGTGTGGTCTAACTCTCAGCCTTCTGTCCTGTGCTGTGTGGTCTAACTCTCAACCCGCTGTCCTGTGCTGTGTGGTCTAACTCTCAACCCCCTGTGCTGTGTGGTCTAACTCTCAACCCCCTGTCCTGTGCTGTGTGGTCTAACTCTCCACCCGCTGTCCTGTGCTGTGTGGTCTAACTCTCAACCCGCTGTCCTGTGCTGTGTGGTCTAACTCTCAACCCGCTGTCCTGTGCTGTGTGGTCTAACTCTCAACCCCCTGTCCTGTGCTGTGTGGTCTAACTCTCAACCTCCTGTCCTGTGCTGTGTGGTCTAACTCTCAACCTCCTGTCCTGTGCTGTGTGGTCTAACTCTCAACCTCCTGTGCTGTGTGGTCTAACTCTCAACCCGCTGTCCTGTGCTGTGTGGTCTAACTCTCAACCTCCTGTCCTGTGCTGTGTGGTCTAACTCTCAACCTCCTGTCCTGTGCTGTGTGGTCTAACTCTCAACCCGCTGTCCTGTGCTGTGTGGTCTAACTCTCAACCTCCTGTCCTGTGCTGTGTGGTCTAACTCTCAACCCGCTGTCCTGTGCTGTGTGGTCTAACTCTCAACCTCCTGTCCTGTGCTGTGTGGTCTAACTCTCAACCCCCTGTCCTGTGCTGTGTGGTCTAACTCTCAACCTCCTGTCCTGTGCTGTGTGGTCTAACTCTCAACCCGCTGTCCTGTGCTGTGTGGTCTAACTCTCAACCCGCTGTCCTGTGCTGTGTGGTCTAACTCTCAACCCCCTGTCCTGTGCTGTGTGGTCTAACTCTCAACCTCCTGTCCTGTGCTGTGTGGTCTAACTCTCAACCCGCTGTCCTGTGCTGTGTGGTCTAACTCTCAGCCTTCTGTCCTGTGCTGTGTGGTCTAACTCTCAACCCGCTGTCCTGTGCTGTGTGGTCTAACTCTCAACCCGCTGTCCTGTGCTGTGTGGTCTAACTCTCAGCCTTCTGTCCTGTGCTGTGTGGTCTGACTCTCAACCCGCTGTCCTGTGCTGTGTGGTCTAACTCTCAACCTCCTGTCCTGTGCTGTGTGGTCTAACTCTCCACCCGCTGTCCTGTGCTGTGTGGTCTAACTCTCAGCCTTCTGTCCTGTGCTGTGTGGTCTAACTCTCAACCCGCTGTCCTGTGCTGTGTGGTCTAACTCTCAGCCTTCTGTCCTGTCCTGTGTGGTCTAACTCTCAACCCCCTGTCCTGTGCTGTGTGGTCTAACTCTCAACCTCCTGTCCTGTGCTGTGTGGTCTAACTCTCCACCCGCTGTCCTGTGCTGTGTGGTCTAACTCTCAACCCGCTGTCCTGTGCTGTGTGGTCTAACTCTCAGCCTTCTGTCCTGTGCTGTGTGGTCTAACTCTCAACCCCCTGTCCTGTGCTGTGTGGTCTAACTCTCAACCCCCTGTCCTGTGCAGTGTGGTCTAACTCTCAACCCCCTGTCCTGTGCTGTGTGGTCTAACTCTCAACCCCCTGTCCTGTGCTGTGTGGTCTAACTCTCAGCCTTCTGTCCTGTGCAGTGTGGTCTAACTCTCAACCCGCTGTCCTGTGCTGTGTGTAGATCCTGGATGAGGTGGAGAGGCGGAGGGGGATCTCTGCAGCCCTGGTCTACCCCTTCATGAGGAGTCTGATGGAGTCACCCTTCCCAGCGCCGGGGAAGACCATCAAAGTCAAGACCTTCCTGCCTGGAGCAGGGAATGAGGTTGGAGACACATCAGCCCTTGGTTGCTAAGGTTCCATCAAAGAAGGATGATGCATGAAGATAATGCGATGTATGCTTAATTGAGCATGACCTGTGACCTCTGTGAATGTATGACTGGTTGTGACCCCAGGTTTTGACCCCAGGTCGTGTTCTTCTCCCCAGGTCATTGAGCTGAGGCGGCCCATGGACTCCAGACTGGAGCATGTAGACTTTGACAGTCTCTTCAGCTGCCTGAGTGTGCGTCAGGTGGTGCAGGTCTTCGCCTCCCTGCTGCTGGAGCGCAGAGTCATCTTTGTGGCTGATAAACTCAGGTGAGCGTCAAGACTCTTATAGTTGGTAACCCTTCTAGTAATAAGTAAAGATGGAGAGAGAACTGAATCACCTTCTCATGGGAAGCTGTCCCTGACTAATGGTCATGCCCTGTTAGAGGCAGGCGGGGGTTGTTGAAACTTGTAGTTGTTAGATGATGGTTACTTGTGCCAAGTGAAATGCTCAATAATACCTTTAGAGGCAGTGTTTTGTTAAGGTAGTTCTGAAACGCTAAGGGCTGTTGTCATTGTTAGATAATGATTGAAACTACAGTATTTACTGAGAAATCTGATACGTAGAGCTCTCAACGCCTGCTCATATTGTAGTGTAAGGTTATCGCCTGACAAAGATCTTAACTCTCCAACATTAGGCTATAAATAGTGAAAATAGTTCCTAGAATACTTCATCCTTGTCACACATGGTGGCTAGGAGTGAGATCAATTGCTGTCTAGGATTACGGTGTATGTTAGCAATAATATCCCTTCTCAGTTATCACAGAAGTTCACTGTCTTTTCTGCAGTGAATCCCCCTACCCCATTACAATAACATCTGCCTTACATGAGAGGGATTTTATCTCATGCTCTTGTACATTTTCCCTTTTCTGTTTATGTTCACACAGAGGCCTGACTGTTTTTCTCAGACCCACATTGCTGAGCTCAGGGATCCTCTATCTGTATCTTTCTGGACATGTGGCTATACAGTACAGACTGACTATGATACCGTCATCATTACACTGTTTCACATGTCTTGGTGCATTTCCTCTCACAGAGATGACATATCCTGAACTTTAAAGAAGGACTAACTTCGAAGAGAGAATTTACATGTATAACAGTTCCAATAGTGGGGATTGCCCTGCCACTCTGCCAGTGCACTCTGGCTCACCCTAACTGTTGATGGCAGATTTAATTCCTCAGTCGAGCTGCTTGCCATTCACCCAATCTGCACAGCAAATAGCAGCCTTCTACTGTGGGTTTGTCAGTTGGTGCTTAACGGGTTTAGCACGCGGGAACAGGGTTAGAGCTGTTAAATTAATCGGTGTAGCCATCTCAGACCGCACCTACCACTATGGCGTAATGAAACTCTCCCTGCATGGACTCACAACTGTTATGGTTCCAGAAGTGGGTCATCTCTCTGCCGGAGGCCACTGTCCAACCACGGCAGGCAGGGTGGGGTAGGGCCGATAACATGGAGCTAGGGGTCTCCAAGGAGCCAGAGTCCCACCAGGCAGGCACAGCAATCTGCCCCTGGCTATAGGACAGCACTCTGGGCTGAGGGGCTCTGTTAGAGGGGGGCAGGTTTGTGTTGAACGGTAATCTCTACACATCAGAGGACAGTTTAAACAAACATCAGTGGGGGCAGTGACTGTGAGGGGAAGGAATGTACTTCCTGTGTGCAGCGACTCTGCCCTCTGATCTATGGCTTCACTGTCACTGTGTGACTGATGGCGCCATGTTCACTCCCTGGTCCCTGCCTGGCCTGTTTACGACAGCCCTCTCTCCACCCAGGGGGACTCAGAGAAAGCTGTTTTTGTCGCCACTGCTGTTTGAGACAATGACTCCCGGGTTCATGTCAGTTTGCACATCACCCAAAGATTGTGAATCAGTCACCCATTTCTAAGGGCTCTTGTGAACAGCAGCAAGGACTTGAGAGCAGTATCGAATAGTCTGTGTCTGAGGTACTGTTAGTAAACAACACTGAAAATCAGCCCCATGAGTCTTGACAGACTACAGTACCACAGACTACAGACTTGCTCAATGTTAGAACTTAATTGAAAACCATTTACTATTTTCTTCCTAAAACCTGCTTTGTATCAACACAATGACATACTTCACCATTCAGGTCTTATTCAGGTTCTGAATAAAGGCAAAACAATACGTTTTCATTGTGGATTAGCGTCACAAAACCAACCAGTCCTTTCTGTGTGTGTCTAACTGGACTTAGTCTCCAGGACTCACACCCAGAACCACAATAGATGGAGCTCTAGCTTCCAGAGTGCCCCAGAACACGGAGCAGACCCCTTGTGTCTCAGTTCCCATTGAAAACAGGATTCAAGGAGCCACTCTGGGCGTCATTGGGCCGTGTTGGGGTGAAGGGAGAGACCCTCCACTGACTTCACTGGTAAAAGGGTCTGATCCCGTGGGAGACAGAGAACACAATCCAATCCCAGAAATCTCTTCCATCACAACATGATGTATGTCTGAGTGTAATGTGTATCTAATCGGAGAAGGAACTGAGGGAGGGAAAACACCAAACAGGCGATGTTAGGGAATGTGTTTCCACTGGGTTGTACTGTGGTAATATTTGATATATAAGTATTATTTTTAAACCAGGTGGTTCGAGCACTGAATGCTGATTGGCTGAACGCCGGGGTATATCAGACTGTATACATTTACATTTACATTTAAGTCATTTAGCAGACGCTCTTATCCTATGGGTATGACCAAAAAAAACGATTTACTGGTCTAATTCCGTAGGTAAACAGTTTATAATAGCAATAAGGCACCTCGGAGGTTTGTGGTATATGGCCAATATACCACGGCTAAGGGCTGTATCCAGGCACTCTGCATTGCATCGTGCGTAAGAACAGCTCTTAGCCTTGGTATATTGGCCATATACCACACCTCCTCTGGCCTAATTGCTCAAATATACATAAGACTATGTAATTAGCCTATTAACCGATAAGAGTCTAAGCACTGTCCCAACCTGGGGAGGGGGGGCAAGTCTCACATTTTCACAGAGGGGTCGTATTAGTGTGCAGCCCTAACTGTTCGGACGCTACAAACAGAAGTTGGCAGATCGGCTGTACCGACTTAAGACGAGTCCCAAGATGTTTGTGGGGGTCATAGAGCAAAACGGAGAACACCATCATGTTTGTGAGAGTCTCATCTTTCCACAGAGGGGTTTGTAGCCCAAACCGTTCGGACGCTACAGACGATTATGTGAGAAGACCAATTTTCAGGATGTCTCATGGTCTGAAAAGCCCCCACTCTAGCTCTGTCACCTTTCATTGCAGATGCGGAAGTGCGACATAGACGGATGCGGAGGATTGAGACGCATCCAGTGCAAAAAAAACAGTGATCTCTAGCTTAAACTGACAATTTTGTATGTTTTTTTATTGTTAGTATTATGCTCATTTCATTATGCTAATTAGACATAGACCTTAGGGTTTTAAAATGTTTATCTGACTCCATTTGATATTATGGTACAATCATGTGCAATCAAGTATTATGTGTTTTTATTTTATTTAATCTTTATTTAATCTTTATTTAACTAGGCAAGTAAGTTAAGAACAAATTCTTATTTACAATGACGGCCTAGGAACAGTGGGTTAACTGCCTTGTTCAGGGGCAGAACGACAGATGTTTACCTTGTCAGCTCAGGGATTCCATCTTAGCCGACTAAGATCAAGAAATGGTAATGAGAAGTGAATATCTAAACATGTACGCTAATTATTTATTAACTTTTTAAAATGAATGAAATGACATACAAGGCATAAAGCTTAAGGTACAAGGCAATACTGAGCCTTAGGCATTGTCTTGGGCCATTTGCCTTGTGGCGAGTAAATTAGGGCCGGGCCTACGGGGTTACATGGACTGTTGCATTAACCCTTTATTTGTACTGTAGGCTGTGTATGACTTGTTTAAGAGGTCACAACGGGTCGTTTGCCTAAAGCAAGCGTCTTTGTATGTATCAAAATACTTTATATCAGACATATTGCTGCTTTTCTGTGACATCAGCCAGACAGACAGTTACTCAGAACTGATGATGATTAACCAGCAAATGGGAGATGTAATAACAACTTTGATGCCTAATTACGTAAATTCATCATCGGTTACATCAGTCTGTAATTGCTTAACCAGATTTACTTGAAGGCTCTGTGCTGGGATTGCTGCAGTGCTCATAATGTAAACATCATCTTCCAGTTATTATTTGTCTAGGACAGAGAAGGGTTACCACCACAGAGAGAGTGTTGGCTTGTTTGATCTGCCTCTCTGTGGCTCTAAATGGGCGGGTCTCAACTTTTTCCCTGCCATTCCTCCATTGTTAGGGCTTGTCTGTGGGCTAGGTTCAAAATATACAGGTTAAGACAAGAGGATTCTAATATCCCATAACTCTTTGCAATTCATGGGACCAGCGTTGCTAGTTAGCAACGGCGCGACTAGATATCAATGGAGCTGTTTCCATGAATTTGTTTATTTTTGAACACTTCCGCATAGAATTACTTTGTTGTCTTAACCTTCCCATCTTCAACCTAGCCCGTGGGTGTAGAGGTGATTGAATCGTTTCTTTTTTTGGCCAATCTGAGAACATGGAGGTCGTTTCCGATTACTGAAGTGCTTTAATAAGTCAATGTTTCTGTTGTATTTGCTGAGCGGCCCACAGTAGAAGAGACAGGGGATTGGGGGGGAAGGTAGTGTGTGTATGAGTATGAGAAAGATGGAGGGTAAGAGAGGGAGAAACAGGGAGAAAGGAAGAGCGGGGGTGCAGAGGGAGAGCAAAATACCGCCTTCTCATGGTCATGGTGAATTAATCAGGCTCTTGTTTTCTGAGGGGCAGCAGGAAGGCTGCTTTCTGTACCTCGGTTCCCCTTACACCGCTCACTGTAACATCAGAAAACTTCAAACTAACACATGGTAGTCACCAGATGTTTTGCATTTTTATTAGTTTAAAATCCTCCTTTCAAACGCCATTCATAATTTTCTTCTACCACCTGTTGAAATGACTGGGGTGTGCATTAGATTCAGGAAGAGCCCATTGCTCCAGACTCCAGCAGCAGCAGCCGTATAATATGGTGTATGTCTGTAAATCCAGTCTGTTAAAGTGAGCCACTGTAGGTAGCTACAGTGTACCACTCTAATCTGGGAACAAGCTGTACAGTTTATTTAGTCCCTTATTACTGCTGAACACTTGTATCACACTGAGCAATGCTGGCACCGCACCAAACAACCTACAACAACTTAATACTTTCCCCGTGTGTATTTCTAACGCCCAAAGGTGGAGTGGATGAACACAGTGGAAACATACTGTATGTAAAATATTTCTGTGAGACTGAAGAGGGAAACTCAAGCTGGAAACCAGAGGCCAAGCATCTGACTTCCCCATTATTATTATTATTATTATTATTATTATTATTATTATTATTATATATACACACACACTGCAATGCTGCCCACAAGAAGCATTGGAATCAATAGGCTTGAATAGAACCATGTGTAGGGTTGCTCAAGGGAAGCCTGGTCTTACTGTTCAACAGCTTCCGCTACAACTGTTCATACCAGGGAGTCCAAGCCTAGGCCGTGATGGGGACTTGAGATCCTTATGGAGAGGAAGTGGGGAAAAGACATTGGAGCTCTATGTGAATACTAAACATTCTACTAGATGCACCAATGAGCAGTATGCACACACTCATTCATCATTCTCACCATTGCTTAATTTGAGCTGGATCCTAATAAAAGCGAACAAAGTTATAATTTTTTACCCCCTTTTTCTCCCCAATTTCGTGGTATCTAATTGGTAGTTACAGTCTTGTATCTCTGCAACTCCCATATGGACTCGGGAGAGGCGAAGGTCGAGAGCCATGCGTCCTCCGAAACACAACCCAACCAAGCCTCATTACTTCTTGACACAATTACCACTTACCCCGGGAAGCCAGCCACACCAATGTGTCGGAGGAAACACTGCACACCTGGAAACCTGGTCAGCGTGCACTGGGCCCGGCCCGCCACAGGAGTCGCTAGAGCGTGATGGGACAAGAACATCCCTGCCTGCCAGACCCTCCCCTAACCCGGACGACGCTGGGCCAATTGTGCTTTCCCCATGGGTTTCGCGGACCCGGCCGGCTGCGACAGAGCCTGGACTCGAACCCAGAATCTCTAGTGGCACAGCTAGTGTAACGGATGTGAAATGGCTAGCTAGTTAGCGGGTACGCGCTACTAGCGTTTCAATCAGTTACGTCACTTGCTCTGAAATCTACAAGTAGTGTTGCCCCTTGCTCTGCAAGGGCCGCGGCTTTTGTGGAGCGATGGGTAACGACGCTTCGTGGGTGACTGTTGTTAATGTGTGCAGAAGGTCCCTGGTTCGCGCCCGTGTCGGGGCGAGGGGACGGTTTAAAGTTGTACTGTTACACTAGCACTGCGATGCAGTGCCTTAGACCACTGCGCCACTCAGGAGGCCCTAAAGCGTTTAAAGTTCGAGGCCCCCCGTCATGTGAAAAAGTAGATTTTTTGGTTGGTTTAGGTTTGCCCAACATTGCAAGCTATGTTTGAGACCAATGTGTGGCTGTGTGAGAAGTGCGCCTGTGTCTCTCACAGAACTGGAACGAGATTCACTTTCTATGATCCCTCTGCTCTGATAGACATGAATGCGCCTGCAACCCTTATCTCTCCAGTGTTGCACTTCATCATTTATTTCCTTATAGAATCATAGCTGTGCAAAGGGTTCTGGAGGAGCTGCAGCACCCCTGATCAATTGAAATACATTTGCCAAAGTTATAGAGTTACTGCTGTCTGTTCAGAAAGAAATGACATAATTCAGAATAGCCTAGTACACCATGAGAAAGCCTGTAATTTAGCCACAGAAGATCAGTAGCTTATTTTAACAAATTATCTAGCTATGGATTGTGTGTAGCCAATAACAAGGCATAGCCTAAATCTGTCAGTGAACAGCATGCAGATAAAACAGGCAATATTTCAAATAGAATCGTGGGAAAACATAGAGTGGAAAGCAAATGGCTCCTGCTGAAAAGAGAAGACACTAATGTGTTTGCTGTAGGCTAACAACATTTTTGATCAACATCCAAATATTGTTTTACAAAGTAAAACAAGAGCGAGAGAGGCTTTTGGCACAAATCACAGGTGATTGAGCTGCACATAATTGGGTGAGTCATTGAAACTGGAAAGCATTTTTAGGACTATCATTAACTCCTCATATTGTAGCCTTCAATATGTGTGTCTCCACACACCTATGCCTAGACTATTGATGGATTTAAGACAAGGTCGTTTTTATTGATCTCAGTGTGTCAGTGTCAAAGTATACTGTCATTTTGACCATTTGTACAGTATTAAAAAAGATTCTGCTAAAGTCTCCAGTCATGTAAAATGATGCAGAATTGCATGAAATGCGTTTATAAAAGGCAACAATTTTTCCCGGACCCTAGGCTACTAAAAATGTTCCCCATGTGTGCAACTTCTGTAAGTGCCTCTGCTCTACTTCTCTATGCCACTACGCAAATGCAATGATATGTATGCAGTGCTTTATTAAAGGGGATTTTTCTCTCATGCGTTCCGGTACATCAGAGCTCCCCAGCTTATCCCCCTCTCGCACTCACTTTTTTGTTCCGGCACCTCCCGATTTACAAATGAAGCACTGATTCTCACCCAGAAAAATATGTATGTGCTTCAGTATGAGGAGCTGTTAGTCAACAGCTGTACTGATGCTCCTGCCAAGGTCTGTGTTTGTCCTGGGCTGAAATGGGCCCGTCTGGGATTGTGGACAGTGCTGCTGACACTGGGACTCTCCATCCTGCACCTGTGAGTCTGGCAGAGTAAGCCTCTCTATCCTGAGAGTTTCCTGGGAATCTGCATGGTCAGCCACAGACAGACCGAGGACAACCATTCCTGATCGGACATGCTTATATAACCCCAAATGCAAAATATCACAAAGCAAAGTTAGGATCCTCTAAACTTAAGTGGACAGTTGTGCGGGTGCTGATATGGTTTTGTTATGACCTGGTCTGTAAAGGTCTGCCATTCCTTTCTGCTTTAGATTGCGTCCCAAATATAACCCCTTTCCATATGTAGTACACTACTGCCCATATGGGCTCTGGTCAAAAGTTGTGCAATATATAAGGAATAGAGTGCCATTTGGCACGCACCCTTAGAGAGTTGACTGGCAGATGTGTGCAGAGATGGTGTTTTTATTGCAAGTTCATCATTTCCCATGAGTGTTTCCCTCAGGACTGAGTGTGTAAGTGATACTCATGGTATCAGTCCTCTGCAGCGCTAGCTCTGTCTTGCCTGTGGCTGAGGTTCTGAGAGCTGTGCCCCATCCCTCCCTGTTGGAACAGGTCAAACCCCGGAGACTGGATCTCTTCAAAAGGATCAGCTCCTTCTGCAAATAAAACTCAGACAGTGAAACTGAGACTGCTTTCTGCTCTATGTTATGATGGGTGAATAAGAAACCTGAACAGACCATGGGGCTGCAGTTGTTGAGCCATGTAGATACTGGTCTCGCTTTACAGTGTTCATTAACTATAATAACTTGCCATTATACTCATAGCTCTATTTACAGTAAACTGTACCAAAGCAAGATAAAGGTTCCATCAAGAAGAGGCTGTATGCACATCAATATTGACGTTGTGATAGAGCGTGGACACTTATACGTAGTGGGAGTACTGTGTGTTTGGTAGGATGTGCCCTCTGCTGTTGAAGAGAACAACTATGGACAACATTCCTTATTAACAGTGCATTCATCTTCAGTGGAGGGTTTGATCCCCACTGATTTAGAGTTGTGGTGTCTGTGTGTTTCTGATGGGCCTCATGGTTTATTTCCCCTCGCTATCTGTGTGTACATGGACTGTATGGAGTGCAGGGGGACAGAGGGGAGGAGGGTCGGCCACTGTCAACAAACTTGGGACCGTGAGAAAGACGACATACTGTTTGTGATTTTGTGTTAAGCCACAGCTGTCAAAATTCACCAGCGGTAAGGGTGCTGTTTTGGGTAATATCAGACGGATTCAAGATCTTGTTAAACTATTGTAACACACCCAACCCATCGCTGAGGGTGAGGGAGTGGACCTACTGTGTGTGTTGCCACAGTGGCAGTGCCTAGTGTAATCAGCCTATTACAGATGTTTATAGAGCAGGTCTTAGCTGTGGGCTGTGTAGTTAAGGGTGTTACACTGTCAGTGGAAGAGGTGGAAATGTAACAGATTAAAGCTTTTGAATGGTTGCCATCGGTGAACCTGTCTGCCTGTCTGCTGCTCCCAGTGGTGTAAAGTACTTAAGTAAAAATACTTGAAAGTACTACTTAAGTCGCTTTTGGAGTTTTTGTACTTTACTTTACTATTTATATTTTGGACAACTTTTACTTTTACTTCACAACATTCCTAAAGAAAATTATGTAATTTTTACTCCATACATTTTCCCTCACACCCAAAAGTACTCGTTATATTTTGAATGCTTACCAGGACAGGAAAATGGTCCAATTCACGCACTTATCAAGAGAACAACCCTGGTCATCCCTACTGTCTCTGTCACTGAACACATGCTTCGTTTATAAATGATGTGTTGGAGCATGCCCCTGGCTATCTGTAAATTGAAAAGAACAAGAAAATGGTGCCTTCTGGTTTGCTTAATATAAGTCATTTGAAATTATTTACACTTTTGATAATTAATTACTTAAGTATATTTTAGAAATTACATTTACTTTTGATACTTAAGTATATTTCAAATCAAATACTTTTAGACTTTTACTCAAGTAGTACTTTACTGGGTGATGTTCATTTTTACTTGAGTCATTTTCTATTAAGTTCTTTCAAGTTTCATCTTTCAAGTATGACAATTGGGTATTTTTCCCACTACTGGCTGCTCCAATGTGAAGTCTTGTACAGACCTCTCTCTCCTGGCAGCTGAGTGTCAGGAGGAGTGATTTCTTTCTGTCTTTTTCTTCTTTTCTTCTTTGTTGGAGAGAAAGAACAGCCTGTTGAGAATGGATTTCAGATTGTCCCTTAGACCAACTGGAGGAAGGAACGCGGTGTTAAGCCAGGGTACATAGCTGCACTGGTTCGCCTCACATATACATAGTAATTGTTTCAAGGAAAAGAGGATCAGGTTGTTGTTTGGTTTGGACGTTGGAAAGACTGGTTCACTTATGACGTTAATACGCTCTCATTCGGCTCTCTTCTTGATATTAGAGGCAGATAATGATGAAATTTAAATCTCAATAAGCTTTTATTCTGTATTTTATAGAGGAACATGAGTCCACATTTTTGTTGCATCTGTTTGTCGTTCTTTGCCCGCTGCTGGCTGCTGTTTTAGGAGTATTCAGGGTTCACTTCAAAACACAATCCACCACTCCCTTTCAAAGGTCAGGATAAAGTGGGCAATCTGATGGAAAATCTGGCATCCCCATGTTTTCCCCTAACAATGTTCATATTTGGTTTTACTGATGGGCCCCCTGCAGTTCTGTGTTGTGAGTGATGTTGTCTGTCTCCCTCCCCGGTAGTACCCTGTCCAGCTGTATCTGATGTTGTCTGTCCCCATAGAGATCTTAAAATGATTAGATATAGTGATTCTATATGTAATTCTATGGATGTCTGTCTCCCTCTCTGCAGTACCCTGTCCAGCTGTATGCATGCGGTGGTGGCTCTGCTCTATCCCTTCTCCTGGCAGCACACCTTCATCCCCGTCCTGCCTGCCTCCATGGTGGACATCGTCTGCTGCCCAACACCCTTCCTGGTGGGGCTCCTGTCCAGCTCACTGCCCAAACTCAAAGACCTGCCTGTGGAAGAGGTTGGTACTTCATGTCTCTCTCTCTGGCTTTTCATCTTTGTCTCCCACTGTCTTGCTTTTCTTAGACCAGGTTTAATGTATTGGCTCTATTAATTTCCTCCTCATTCTGCACCTCTGATTTTGTTAGCTTGAGGCTACAGATTAGAGGCTATACCACTGTCACATTCCATCTCTCTGTTAGACGTTGGGCTGGGGAGTGGCCTTCCCGTTACTGGTCAGCAGTAAAACGCCCACTACAATCTACAGTATATTACACAGTCAATTACCCTGCTTGTTTTCATTAAACATTTGCCCAATGAGGGACTTATATTTCTGGAGAGAATTGCGTAGGTATGTTGATCCTCTTGGCTGATTGGTGCAGCCATGGGACAGATTCAGAAGCATCCGGATATACAGTAACTGGGACATCTCACGAGACAGTTATCATGGTGCTCCTCCCAACCTCCCTCAGAGACCCAGGACCACCCCTGGGTTCAGGATTAAACCACACTCTCATGATGACTGTCACAGGCATTCTTTAAAAGAATGCTGGACCTTCCAGTGATTCAGAGCATTTTTACCCTCAAACTTTTTTTTGATGTCTATTCATTCAAGCACTACATACCAGAGAGAGTTCTAAATCAGTCTCATGTTAAAGTCACAGTCACACATTCAGCAATAGCATTGTGTTTTCGAAAGGTCTGCTCAAACTTGAATTCTCTCAGAGCGCTGAGTGTAATATGACCCGTTTCCTCTGTTTTGCTGCCATGGACCCTGTAGGCTCCCAGTATTGAGTATTAGAATTCAAGCCATGAGCTTCCTAGTATTGAGCTGTCAGAGTCCACACACAGTGTGAGGCCTGCTATAGCTATAATTGCCTGTTCAGAGCTGTCCAGCAGTCTCGCTGTGGTCAAAGCCTAACAGGACATTGACCTTCAGCAGTTTTGTCACCAATTACAGAGGGAGGAGGGAAAGAAGAGGTGTCTGCTTCTCTGCTCTCCCAGCTGGACTGTTCTGCTCTGTTCTGCAGCATTCTTGGAACAGAGCGCTGATTTGCCAAGGCAGAGTGGAAAGAGGGGGAAATCACCAGAATCCATTCTCGTTAAAGTAGCAACAACTCCTCCAGCCTCAATGTGCTGTAGTGTGGCTGACCCTGGCCTAAACCCCCCAGCGAATGTGGCCTTGGCAGTTGGCAGCTGCTGCAGCCTGCAGGGCCCATGCCAGGGCAGCCTCAGCCCTCAGCTCTGGGGTCCTGGCCGCACTAGGGAGGGAGAGTGGGAGTTTCTGGCTCTCAATAAAAGCCTGGCAGGAGAAGCCATCAGGTATCTTAAAGTCCAGCTCTCTGCTATTAACACAGTTAGTCCGAGTCAGCAGCATCTGCCCTCAGCCCATGGTATGCGTGAAAAGACCATCTCACCCTGTCTGTCATACTTATTAACACAGGGCTTTTAATGGCCTGTCAACAGTATCTGTTGTCTGTTTACATCTGTCTTGATGTTACTGATCGACTCAATTAAAATTCCCCAAGTATCCTTTTGGTGCTTTTAAAGATCTCGTTTTAACACTGGCATAACACTTCCAACTGGAAGAGTTTGTCTTTCTCTTGTTGGAGAGGTTGACTTTTTTGTAGAGGGCATTGGTATACACTTTAAGCCACTATATGCACATGGAAGAAGCCTGGATTTGACTGAAGATTCCTAAATGTGATCGACCACCTCGATTTGGTCTTATGTAGTAAAATTTAAATGGTATTGGATAAAAGTAGAGCCTCAGAGGTAGAAAATGGTATATCATACACTGCAGTTGAGGAACAATGGGAAGGTAATTCTGCTTTGAAAGTTGATGAACTTGTAACCCCTTTTTGAGAAATGTTTTGGTACACCTACTGGAGAGCTCTCCTTTGTCTATACCCATTCAGCATTGTTCACACCCTCTCAAGCCTTAGCCACACCCTTCTATTTAAGGATTCACATGTAAGGCCATGTGCTAAACAGAGTGACTAGTTTAGTAAACAACCAAAGATTTCATGACTAAAAGTGGTGAAAGTAGTAGCCTACACTAAAAAAAAATCCAGGTAAAAATCGACTTTATCTAGTCCTTGGCCTATTTCCTAATCTGATTTTGGTGCAGGTCATGTTGTTCTTCACATTACCGTCTCTGGTAAACACACACATGCGCAGGATACAGAAGGTGTAAATGGTACAGTGAAATGGTTACTTGCATAGTAGCAATATCCAAAACAGGAAGTGTCCAGATAAAAATATAACACTTACCCGACACACTTGTCTAAATTGATGGGTCATGTGAAGGAAATGCTGTAACCACCCCCCCATCCTCGTCTAGCTAAGTGGGTGGGCCACTATTGTCTAGAAATACAATAGATGGCGGCAATCACCCCCAGACACACCTGGCTAATTTGATGGGTCATGTAATCATCTGGTGAAGTGGAGTCTTTTCTTTAGACATGTAGCTAGCTAGCTAAACAATGAACCGGAATAATCCCAACTCATTCTACTACCAATACAAACATTGTCATAGCTGTAGTATGAATCTGCAGGTAGCTAAAGTTAACCAACTAGGTTCAATGTTAGCTAGCTAACATTAGGCTATAACTAGTAATGCAAATGGTTTTGTGATTCAAATAATATTACGACACATCATACATGTAACGTTAGATAGCGAACCAGCAAGCTAACGCTCGCTAGCTAGCGAACAGTATGCTTTAACTTGCAATGAAACGACATTCTGACAAAATTTGAAATGTATAATATCTGAAAATGTAGCTAGACTCTTACCTGTATACATGGATGAATGCTTCACGGCAGACTGGAACCATTTAACTCTGTTCTGTTTGTAGGTACATCTTGTTTGGCCAGTATTGTGTCAAATCACTACGGTTCACACTGACCGTGGCCTGTGCAGAAAGTAGCCCATCACTTTTTCCAACTGATCTGTTGATTACGCCTGCTAAATGTAGGGCATCAATGTAGTTGAGAAAAGTTGCAAAACTTTTGCAGTTCTCAATGGCTAACCTTATATTTTTCAAAAACGGTGCGGTAGAAAGGACTATCAACACATACTGAACAGCTAAAGTTATAGACAGAAGCCAATCATGGTTAGCAGGATGGTTCCTGTCTTTTTCCGTGGCTAAACCAACTAGGCTCATAATTTAACAATTTTATTCATATTTACAGATGGAATACAAGTTTGTTATTAAGGCACATGAAAGTTCACATGTTCCAAAGGCATTTCTGCCAAAAATTGCATTTTGATAAACAATGAATGTTTATGTTCAAATGCCTCTCCTGTCAAGTAGTGACGCGCGACATACGCCTAGTTTCCTGAAATTAGTCACAAATATGTGACTTGTTTGTTTCCTTTGCAGGCTTTGATGGTGGACTTGGGAACTGACCGCTTCCTCAGACAGGTTGGTCTCAATTCTCCAGTACCTCACAGTAAACAATGACCAGAATGTTTATTGTAATATAATATGGACTGATCTTTTGATATTCTTGTTTATTGTCACTAATTAAATTGTTATGCGTGTGAATAGATGGATGATGAGGCCTCGCTGTTGCCACGGAAACTCCAGTCTGCTCTTGAGCTAGCTCTGGAGCAGAGGAATGACATCATCAATCAGGACTCTGACAGCGAGTCAGACGAAGGTGAACGAGGGACACATCGTAACTCTCTACTAAACCAGATGTTACGAGTGTAAATTAGGACAACAGAGCACTGGCCATGTTTCAACCCTGTGAACAAGAACATGTACAGCACATGTCTGGGAGCAATACACTGTCTGTGGAGTGATGAGAACTCCTGGAATGGGTGATTCACCTCACTGAATTGAAGGTTACTGGTGTTCAGAATGTAGTGTTTGTTTAATGTTACGTATGAATACACAATATCAGTCAAACATCAACTCTAAATAACTGTATCATTCCCACAAATGTTATAGGCTCTACTTGATTCTCAAGCACAATTCTCAAGCATAAAAAGAGATCCACTGTAGTTTATGTGTTGCTTCTTTCTAGATGTATTGAACATATATTAAGTGTGTTTCAGTTTCAGCATCATAATACTAACCTATCCTGTTTCGTCTGTTTCTGTAGAGTGTAACTCCTTGAACAGCCTGGTGTCAGAGGCCTTCATCCGTTTCTTTCTGGAAACCATCGGCCACTACTCCCTGTTCCTCACCCAGAGCGAGCGAGGAGAACGCAGTTTCCAGCGCGAGGCCTTCCGCAAGTCTGTGGCCTCCAAGAGCATCCGTCGCTTCCTGGGGGTCTTCATGGAGTCCCAAATGTTTGCGGGGTTCATCCAAGATCGGGAGCTGCGGAAATGCCGGGCCAAAGGTAGAGTAAACCCACAATGACCCTGTCAGTCCACCCTACACAACAGTCTGTAATGGTATGGTCCTGTCTACTTGTTAAGAGATAATAACATTAAGTGTGTCCTGTCCTCCTAAAATGGATTCATTGTAGTTCATCATAACACAAATAATATGTCAACTGTAATGATTGGTGGAAATGCTCTTTAGAGGTAGGCTCTGTCACCCCTCACTTTTCCGCCAAAGTTTTCCAAAATCCCTAAAGGGATCTTCTCAAACCTGTGCTGGTACGGCCCTCTCGTTGACAGTGGTTCTAGCTGGGTATTCAGTGCCATCTCCTGGCCACATAGTGAAGGGTATTTCACCCCATACCAAAACATGCTTTCTCTGATATACTGCACTGTAACATTACCTCACAATAGAGTGCCTCGCAAAAGTGTTCTTCCCCCTTGGTGTTTTTCCTATTTTGTTGCATTACAACCTGTAATTTAATTAGATTTTTATTTGGATTTCATGTAACGGACATACACAAAATAGTCCAAATTGGTGAAGTGAAATGAATAGAATAACTTTAAAAAGAAAACGGAAAAGTGATGCGTGCATATGTATTCTCCCCCTTTGCTACGAAACCCCTAAATAAGATCTGGTGTAACCAATTACCTTCAGAAGTCACATAATTAGTTACATTAAGTCCTCCTGTCTAAGTGTCACATGATCTGTCACATGATCTGAGTGTATATATACACCTGTTCTGAAAAGCCCCAGAGTCAGCAGCACCATGAAGACCAAGGAGCTCTCCAAACAGGTCAGGGATAAAGTTGTGGAGAAGTACAGATCAGGGTTGGGTTATAAAAAAAATATCATAAACTTTGAACATCCCACGGAGCACCATTAAATCCATTATTAAAAAATGGAAAGAATATGGCACCACAACAAACCTGCCAAGAGAGGGCCGCCACCAAAATTCATGGACCAGGCAAAGAGGGCATTAATCAGAGAGGCAACAGAGAGAACAAAGTAAACCCTGAAGCAGCTGCAAAGCTCCACAGCAGAGATTGGAGCATCTGTCCATAGGACCACTTTAAGCCGTACACTCCACAGAGCTGGGCTTTACGGAAGAGTGGACAGAAAAAAGCCTTTGCTTAAAGAAAAAAATAAACAAACACATTTGGTGTTTGCCAAAAGGCATCTGGGACACTCCCCAAACATATGGAAGAAGGTACTCTGGTCAGATGAGACTAAAATTGAGCTTTTTTGCCATCAAGGAAAACGCTATGTCTGGGGCAAACCCAACACCTCTCATCACCCCGAGAACACCACCCTCACAGTGAAGCGTGGTGGCAGCATCATGCTGTGGGGATGTTTTTCATCAGCAGGGACTGGGAAACTGATAAGAATTGAATAAATGATGGATGGTGCTAAATACAGGGACATTTTTAAGGAAAACCTGTTTGTCTTCCAGAGATTTGAGACTGGGACGGAGGTTCACCTTCCAGCAGGACAATGAGCATACCTAGCATACTGCTAAAGCAACACTCAAGTGGTTTAAGGAGAAACATTTAAATGTCTTGGAATGGCCTAGTCAAAGCCCAGACCTCAATCCAATTGAGATTCTGTGGTATGACTTCAAGATTGCTGTACGCCAGCGGAACCCAACCAACTTGAAGGAGATGGAGCAGTTTTGCCTTGAAGAATGGGCAAAAATCCCAGTGGCTTGATGTGCCAAGCTTATAGAGACATCCCCCAAGAGACCTGCAGCTGTAATTGTTGCAAAAGGTGGCTCTACAAAATATTGACTTTGGGGGGGTGAATAGTTATGCACGCTCAAGTTTTCTGTTTTTGTCTTATTTCTTGTTTTGCGTCTTATTTTGCGTCTTCAAAGTGATAGGCATGTTGTGTAAATCAAATGATACAAACCCCCCAAAAATCTATTTTAATTCCAGGTTGTAAGGCAACAAAATAGGAAAAATGCCAAAGGGGGTGAATACTTTCGCAAGCCACTGTATAACATTAATGTAAAAATGTTAATAATTAACTGTAACGTCCTGACCAGAGTTCTTATGTGTTTTGCTTGTTTAGTGTTGGTCAGGACGTGAGCTGGGTGGGAATTCTATGTTGTGTGTCTAGTTCGTCTGTTTCTGTGTCCAGCCTAATATGGTTCTCAATCAGAGGCAGCTGTCAATCGTTGTCCCTGATTGAGAATCATATATAGGTGGCTTGTTTTGTGTTGGGGATTGCGGGTGGTTGTTTCTTGTCTCTGTGTTTTGTCTGCACCAGATAGGACTGTTTCGGTTTGCCACATTTTGTTGTTTTATATTGTTGTAAGTGTTCACTGTTTTTTCGTTTAATTAAACATGTTGAGCACTGGCTACGCTGCGTGTTGGTCCGATCCCTGCTACACTCTCTCTTCTAGTGAAGAGAGGTAAGGCTGCCATTACATTAACAGTGGTGGAATAAGTACCCAATTGTCATACTTGAGTAAAATTAAAGATACCTTAATAGAAAGTTACTCAAGTAAAAGTCACCCAGTAAAATACTACTTGAGTAAAAGTATTTGGTTCTAAATATACTTAAGTATCAAGTAAATGTAGTTGCTAAAATATACTGTATCAAAAGTAAAAATCATTTGAAATTCCTTCTATTAAGCATTTTCTTATTTTTAAAATGTGTGGATAGCCCTGGGCACACTCCAACACTCAGACATCATTTACAAAAGATTAATTTGTGTTTAGTGAGTCCAGATCAGAGGCAGTAGAGATGACCATGATTTGACCATGTTCCTGTCCTGCTGCTATGCATTCAAAATGTAACAAGTACTTTTGGATGTCAGGTCAAATGTATGGAGTAAACAGTACATTATTTTCTTCAGGAATGTAGTAAAGTAAAAGTAGTCAAAAATGGAAATAGTAAAGTACAGATACCACAAAAAAAGCCTTAAGTAAAAATACTTTACAGTACTACTTAAGTACTTTACACCACTCATAATTACCTCATGTTATTCTGCCATTTTGTTGTGTTTCTGTCAGGACTCTTTGAGCAGAGGGTGGAGCAGTACCTGGAAGAGCTACCAGACACAGAGCAGAGTGGAGTGAACAAGTTCCTCAAAGGGCTAGGTGAGTTCTCAAATAAATTAGAATCTGCACT
Organism: Salvelinus fontinalis; assembly: GCF_029448725.1. Lineage (NCBI taxonomy): Eukaryota > Metazoa > Chordata > Actinopteri > Salmoniformes > Salmonidae > Salvelinus > Salvelinus fontinalis. Next base: position 29,617,849 of record NC_074699.1, read on the forward strand.
TAAAACAAATATTTCCCCTCAACAGACCTTACCTGTCCACTTTACCGCTGGGACAAATTGTAACCTGACTTAAAATGTAGGATGGCACAAAGTTTTGTTCTAAAAGAAGCCTATTCACATTTGGCCATGATGTAGTAATGAGCACCATGTTGTCCAGGGTTCCCCAATTGGTGGTATTTTAATTTTGGTAATCTGTTCCAAAGTATTCCCATGCATTATAAAGAGATGTGATCGTATACAAATGTAAGCAATGTTCAAAATTATTATGTTTTAGTCAAATATTACATATATATTTGGGCTTTTTGCAGTCTACAAATTATTTGTAAATATGTTCCGGCCACCTAACCATCTGCTCAAGAAAAAATTAGCCGCAGCTGAATGTAGTTGATGATCCCTGATGTAGTCTAAAACCGGGATTCCATCCGAGGCACTATATCATTTCCCTGACAATCACGGAGATCACACTCACAGTAAACACTGCAGATGTCAGCTCAATTGGAAAATTTAATTGAAGTGTGTTAAAGTTTACATGACCAGTTCTTACTTGCATTTTGTTTGTCTTTTAGGAAGTAAAATGAAGTTTCTTCACAAAAAGAACTGAGGAAACCTGCTACTTAATAACCAAATACCGGAGCATGAAATCTTGTTCTACTGCAAACAGAAGATCTGATACAGCCAAAACCCTGTATTTTATTGACTTGTTTGTCTTTCAAAAACATCAATGAAATGTCAATATGTTGTACATATTTCACTGTAAACTGGCTGTGATACCCTCCAATGTAGCTTGATTGTTAGGTGTCTGGTACCTTTAATTGTGAGGTTAGTTACAGTAGGACGGTACAGAGTGAATGTGCCTTTGTTTCTGATTAACCACTGACATTAAAGCATGCTTGAGAAGAACATGATCAGACTGAGTGAGTGAATGCATGCTGATATATGGTGGATGTACAGTTACTATGTTTTGTAGTGTAGATCATCATTGTCCTGTCTATTTGCTGAATGAGAGCTGTAAATTCCACACCTGGTTGGGAGGATTTGTACATGCGTTAACACATGAAGAAAATGATTGTAAATGTTTAAAACATGCATTGCTTTGTAAAATTCAGTAATTAAACACAAAAGACTTCAAACGATTGGATTCTTTTAACTTTTTTTATGTGTTACTGTTCTGAAGAAGCAGAACTTCATCAGCACTTACAGGAAGCGCAGTCGGTGAACAAGATCATTGTTCCTCTTTAGGTGGAACCCAGGTGGCTCTGTACAGACAGGGAGGTTGGTTCACACATTTTAAAGAAGTCAAACACTCAAAACAGATTTGAGTGCTACAAGATGACAGTAAGCTTCCAAGTCAGCAGAGCTGATAAAAGCATGGCAGTGACAGCCACTGGAGTGATGTGTGAGGACATAATTAGGTTACTGGCAGCATGTGGTAGCTATGTGTGCCTTTTGGGATTCCACCCCACCAACTACACAGTTGGGTGCTGTGGGGGACTTGTCATTGAGTTGTCAGACATGACGTCTAGTGATTTTATACGTTTTGGCAATGAATGGAACAACAATCTGGAAATTAATAATGTGTTTAACTTGTCGATTTCGGGTGGCTATAAATGTATTGCTGGGTCATACTTATGAGAGTAATATTATATTAGTCAATACTAGCCCAGAACATGTGTACAGAGATAACGCCGTCACTGAGTGTTTATTTGGGTAGCTGACCGGTGTACAGGAAGGCCATAAGATCATGTTTATGTTCTAGCTCTATCTGTCGAAGACAACCGAGTAACGGAGGGTGTAAGGATGAGATTATAGTCTCAGGACTAACAGGTTAGGTATACAGTGCATACAGAAAGTATTCAGACCCCTCGACTTTTTCCACATTTTGTTATGTTAAAGCCTTTTAAAATGTATCAAATTATTATTTCCTCATCAATCTACACACAATACCCCATATGACAAAGCAAAAAAAAGTTGTTGAAAAAAAAAACTGAAATTTTGCCTTATTTACATTAGTATTCAGACCCTTTGCTATGATACTTGAAATTGAGCCTCAGGTGCATCTTGTTTCCATTGATCAACCTTGAGATGTTTCTACAACTTTATTGGAGTCAACTTGTGGTACATTCAATTGATTGGACATGATTTAGAAAGGCACAACACACCTGTCTATGTAAGGTCCCAAAGTTGACAGTGCATGTCAGAGCAAAATTAAGCCATGAGGCTGAAGGAATTGTCCGTAGAGCTCTGATACAGGATTGTCTTGAGGCACAGATCTGGGGAAGGTTACCAAAACATTTCTGCAGGTTTGAAGGTTCCCAAGAACACAGTGGCCTCCATCCCTCTTAAATAAAAGTAGTTTGGAACCACCAAGACTCTTCCTAGAGCTGGCTGCCTGCCAAACTGAGCAATCGGGGAAAAGGGCCTTGATCAGAGCGGTGACCAAGAACCCGATGGTCACTCTGAAAGAGCTCCAGAGTTCCTCTGTGTAGATGGGAGAACCTTCCAGAAGGACAACCATCTCTGCAGCACTCCACCATGCAGGCCTTTATGGTAGAGTGGCCAGATGGAAGCCACTCCTCAGTAAAAGGCACATGACAGCCCGCTTGGAGTTTGCCAAAAGGCACCTAAAGGACTTAGACCATGAGAAACAAGATTCTTTGGTCTAATGAAACCAAGATTGAACTCTTTGGTCTGAATGCCAAGCGTCATGTCTGGAGGAAACCTGGCACCATCCATACGGTGAAACATGGTGGTGGCAGCATCATGCTGTGGGGATGTTTTTCAGCGGCAGGGACATGGAGACTAGTCAGGATCGAGGCAAAGATGAACGGAGCAAAGTACAAAGATATCCGATCCAAGATGGCGTAGCAGTCAGACGTCTTTGTCCTCGTCTTGACCCATGTATATATATTTATACAGTATTTTTTCTTCGCATATCTTTTTATATATATTTTTTAAACCTCAACTTCAGAATACTCTCCTGCAACCCGCCTCACCCAATGTGGTGTGGATCTGCTTTTGTCTAAAGTATTTTTCTTTACTTTTAATCCGGAACCCCAAAAGGAGCTAGCCAGCTAACTAGCTACTAGCTAGTAGTCATCTATCCACTGCTAGCGGTCATCAGCTAACCTTTTAGCTCGGAAGAGATCCATCGGCCAATTTATTGGGCCACTATACCTATTTTGCCAATTGGACTGGACCCCTTTACTACACGGAACCCTACTAATCCATCACGACTGGTCTGCCGACGTAACCGCACGAGGAATCTCAACACGAGGAGGCTATAACAGACTTCTTCCGTCGCGATGTCCCTCTAAGGCCCTTCTGCTAGCTTGCTATCCCCGGCCTGCTAACTGTCTGAATCGCCGTATCTCTAGCCAGCCTAACTACTCACTGGACCCCTATGATCACTCGGCTACGCATGCCTCTCCCTAATGTCAATATGCCTTGTCCATTGCTGTTCTGGTTAGTGAGTATTGTCTTATTTCACTGTAGAGCCTCTAGCCCTGCTCAATATGCCTTAGCTAACCCTTTAGGTCCACCTCCCACACATGCGGTGACATCACCTGGTTTAAATGATGTTTCTAGAGAAAATATCTCTCTCATCACTCAATGCCTAGGTTTACCTCCACTGTATTCACATCCTACCATACATTTGTCTGTACATTATGCCTTGAATCTATTCTATCGCGCCCAGAAACCTGGTCCTTTTACTCTCTTTTCTGAACGTACTAGACAACCAGTTCTTATAGCCCTTAGCCATACCCTTATCCTACTCCTCCTCTGTTCTTCTGGTGATGTAGAGGTTAATCCAGACCATGCAGTGCCTAGCTTCACTCCTATTCCCCAGGTGCTCTCATTTGTTGACTTCTGTAACCGTAAAAGCCTTGGTTTCATGCATGTTAACATTAGAAGCCTCCTCCCTATGTTTGTTTTATTCAATGCTTTAGCACACTCTGCCAACCCGGATGTCCTAGCCGTGTCTGAATCCTGACTTAGCAAGACCACCAAAATCCCTGAAATTTCCATTCCTAACTATAACATTTCCCGACAAGATAGAACTGCCAAAGGGGGCGGAGTTGCAATCTACTGCAGAGATAGCCTGCAGAGTTCTGTCTTACTATCCACGTCTGTACCCAAACAATTCGAGGTTCTACTTTTTAAAATCCACCTTTCCAGAAACAAGTCTCTCACCGTTGCCGCATGCTATAGACCACTCTCTGCCCCCAGCTGTGCCCTGGACACCATATGTGAATTGATTGCCCCCCATCTATCTCCAGAGCTCGTGCTGCTAGGTGACCTAAACTGGGACATGCTTAACACCCCGGCCATCCTACAATCTAAGCTTGATGCCCTCAATCTCTCACAAATTATCAATGAACCTACCAGGTACAACCCCCAAATCCGTAAACACGGGCACCCTCATATATATGTTCCGAACCAACTTGCCCTCCAAATACATCTCTGCTGTCTTCAACCAAGATCTCAGCGATCACTGCCTCATTGCCTGCATCTGTAATGGGTCTGCGGTCAAATGACCACCCCCATCACTGTCAAACGCTCCCTATAAAACACTTCAGCGAGCAGGCCTTTCTAATCGACCTGGCCCGGGTATCCTGGAAGGATATTGACCTCATCCCGTCAATAGAGGATGCCGGGTTATTCTTTAAAAGTGCCTTCCTCACCATCTTAAATAAGCATGCCACATTCAAAAAATATAGAACCAGAAACATATATAGCCCTTGGTTCACTCCAGACCTGACTGCCCTTGACCAGCACAAACACATCCTGTGGCGTACTGCATTAGCATCGAATAGCCCCCGTGATATGCAACTTTTCAGGGAAGTTAGGAACCAATATACACACATAGCTAAGGCTAGCTTTTTCGAACAGAAATTTGCATCCTGTAGCACAAACTCAAAAAAGTTCTGCGACACTGTAAAGTCCATGGAGAATAAGTGCACCTCCTCCGAGCTGCCCCCTGCAATGAGGCTAGGAAACACTGCCACAATCGATAATTCCACTATAATTAAGAATTTCAATAAGCATTTTTCTACGGCTGGCCATGCTTTCCACCTGGCTACCCTACCCTGGTCAACAGCCCTGCACCCCCACAGTTACTCACCCAGCCTCCCCATTTCTCCTTCACCCATATCCAGATAGCTGATGTTCTGAAAGAGCTGCAAAATCTGGACCCCTACAAATCAGCCGGGCTAGACAATCTGGACCCTCTCTTTCTAAATGTGTTTGTTTCAACCCCTATTACTAGCCTGTTCACCCTCTCTTTCGTATTGTCTGAGATTCCCAAAGATTGGAAAGCTGCCGCGGGAATTCCCCTCTTCAAAGGGGGTGACACCCTAGACCCAAACTGCTACAGACCTATATCTATCCTACCCTGTCTTTCTAAGTTCTTTGAAAGCCAAGTTAACAAACAGATTACCGACCATTTCGAATCCCACCGTACCTTCTCCGCTATGCAATCTGGTTTCAGAGCTGGTCATGGGTGCATCTCAGCCACGCTCAAGGTCCTAAACGATATCATAACCGCCATCGATAAGAGACAATACTGTGCAGCCGTATTCGACCTGGCCAAGGCTTTCGACTCTGTCAATCACCACATTCTTATTGGTAGACTCAACAGCCTTGGTTTCTCAAATTATTGCCTCGCCTGGTTCACCAACTACTTCTTAGACAGAGTTCAGTGTGTCTAATCGGAGGGCCTGTTGTCCGAACCTCTGGCAGTCTCTATGGGGAGCCACAGGGTTCAATTCTCGGGCCGACTGTTCTCTGTATAAATCAATGATGTTGATCTTGCTGCTGGTGATTCTCTGATCCACCTCTACGCAGACGACACCATTCTGTATACTTCTGGCCCTTCTTTGGACTCTGTGTTAACTAACCTCCAGAAGAGCTTCAATGCCATACAACTCTCCTTCCGTGGCCTCCAACTGCTCTTAAATGCAAGTAAAACTAAATGCATGCTCTTCAACCGATCGCTGCCCGCACCTGCCCGCCCGTCCAGCATCACTACTCTGGACAGTTCTGACTTAGAATATGTGGACAACTACAAATACCTAGGTGTCTGGTTAGACTGTAAACACTCCTTCCATACTCACATTAAGCATCTCCAATCCAAAATTAAATCTAGAATCAGCTTCCTATTTCGCAACAAAGCATCCTTCACTCATGCTGCCAAACATACCCTCGTAAAACTGACCATCCTACGATCCTCGATTTCAGCGATGTCATTTACAAAATAGCCTCCAACACTCTACTCAACAAACTAGATGCAGTCTATCACAGTGCCACCCGTTTTGTCACCAAAGCCACATATACTACCCACCAATGCGACCTGTATGCTCTCGTTGGTTGGCCCTCGCTTCATACTCGTCGCCAAACCCACTGGCTCCAGGTCATCTACAAGTCTTTGCTCGGTAAAGCCCCGCC